>NW_024081687.1:432694-579725 GCF_003009895.1 Hyaena hyaena | reverse complement strand
AAGAGGATGAATGTTTCTGAATTGGTTTGTTTGTGGAAAGTATCATGGGGGCCCTAAATGTGTCAGTCTTTGCATCTGGCTTTATGTTTTAGCTACTCTTATCTATCCTCATCCCAGCTGCCAGTGTAAGGGAGGGGGTCTGTGGAATGTAGGCCTTGAGGAAGGGACTGCTATGCTTCACCAATTAGCAAAGATATATGTAGTAACTATGTTTTGCTCTTAACCCCAAAATAGGCCCTTTGTCTCGGGGCCAGGCTCAGTTGTAACTCTTGTGTTCTTAACCCCCTAAGTCTCGGAACTGCAAGGCCCATAGGAATAGCCTTTTGACAATCGCCCACAGAGCTTTCATCTAAAATCTCTCTTGCAAAGGCAGGAATATGCTTTTCCTTATGAGGTATCTGTGTTCAGAATATTGGTCTGATATGGAATATCGTGAGGCCTGGTCAATACCAGCACAACATGAGCCAGTAGTAGCAGGAGATCCCAGTTTTCATTTCTCATGGCAGGAGCTGTGCAAACACTGCCATTTCCTTGCTGTGACTGCCATCCAGAGAGGCCGGTGCGGCTCCCGGCACCCTATGTCACGGAGGGACACATTCCTAACAGGGGAAGAGTAAACAGGAAAGAGGAGGGGTCCCAGGACTGACTTGAAGGACCCAGACTCTCGGGGCACTACACAGCAGTCAGAGAGGAAGGAGAGAATCTCAAAAAGTCAAAATGAACCAAGTTACCGCCGTCCATAGCCAAAGAGGAAGAAGATGCAGAAAAGTTCTTTGCGTTTCCCTGTTCTCCCAGGACAGAGCGACCCACCAGCGCTGAGCTGTTATACGATGACACATAGCCTACGGCTCCTTAATGACAGTTTCATTAAGTGCCTCCTTCCCCCTCACCAGTTTGGTCTGGCGATCCGGTGCCACCCAGGACTCAGGGTTGAAACAAAACGCTGGGCGCTACTGAAACGCAGATTTCGCAGACGGGATTTCCCAGCCACCGGCCCTGGTGTATCCCCAGCTTCCAAAACCTAAATGCTCTCAGCTCAGACACATGTTTACCACCCCTGCGTTCAGAGAGATTACACTCCTTCCACTCCTCTCCCCCACCTTCCTTCTCCAGTATGGCTGCTATACTGGAAACAAAAGAATCATTTCAAAATATAATAAACATGACATGCAAATTAGTGCAAATAACCTGTGGGTAATCATTTCAGTGAAACAAAACTGCTCAGAATACCAATGCCAAGCGCAAGGTTTGCGCGAGGAACAGGCTTCCCAGGCAGCCCACGGGAGGATGGGTGGGTGAAGGGAGACCTCTAACACAGAGACCTGAGCTTTTCCCCCTAAAGATCGTCCAGGAAAATAACCCTGGTCTACAGATTTATTTTATGAAACTAGGGTGGGATCGCCCCTTACCAAGGGCGCCTAAGTCTCCTGCCATCCAGGGTTATGGTGGCTGATCCCCGCTACCTTCCACACACCATGCTCGGTGTGTTCATAATGTTTGCTTCATTTAGTCCTGTGTGGAAAATGCGATCTGTGTTTTACAGATGAGGAAGCTGAGTCTTCAAGCTGTCAAATGGAACAGAGATTCAGTCTCAAAGAGCTCTGACCAGAATGCCTTATCCTTTTGTGCCAAATGGAGCTTTGTTTTATGTTATCCCCCCCCCCCCGCCAGGTTTAGAGCGGGCAGTAGAGTGGAGTGGGAAGTGACTAAACTCAGAGTTTCGAGAGTTGGGTCCAGTCGCCAGCACAGACTCACTTAGTGGCCCTGGGGGAGTCCTTACGTTTCTAGAGTAACATCTTCCTCCTGAAAATGAGAGGGTGGGTTCATTGCATGGTGACCCTCTCCTGCTCACAACCTTCTAGCAACTTGTAAGAGGGAGTTTAAGTCCCTTCCCAGCCTTGCTTGTCCCCATCTCCCAACTCTCCCCAACACACATTAACTGCTGCCATAACCACCACACAGGGGCAAATGCTCTTGATGCCCCAGTGCCTTTGCATGTGCTGTTGCTTCTGTGAGGGGCCTCCCAGCTTTTCTAACAGGAAGTTCTTCTTCACTCGTGGGGCCCAGACTCCAATGTCCCTTCCCCCTGCAGCATTCCCTGAACCCCCACAAGGCAGGTCTAAGAGAGTTTCTCCACCCTCCTGTATGGTAAGAAGCTGGTTTACAGCCCCCTCTCTCCTTCAACCCTCTGAAATGTTGGATCACTTCGCTTTTCTCTGTGACTCCGTGGAGAAGAAGGGTTGCACCTGGGTCACCTTGACATTCCCAACCTCAAGCACGGCACCTGGCACATAGTAGGTGCCTGCAGGCTGGTGACAGAAAGGATGCCTTTCCAAGGTGAATCTTATCTCTGGCATCCTGAAATAGTAGGAATTTAACTGTGCTCCCGACAGGCCAGAAAATGCTAAAAGGCAAGATAATGTACCTTTCCCATCTATCTCTGTCTCCTGGTGTCATTAACTTTCACTTCGACACTCTAGCTCCTGCTGGCTGACAAGCTGCGGGGAGAGCTGAAATGCGTGTCGGCCATAGCTGGGATTTCCTCCTGCAACTCCAAGCCCTAGTTAGCTGGTGCTGGGACCTGGGAGGGACGGGTGCCTTTGTGGGTTAAAACTTGGAGCCCTGTGCCCCTAAATGTCCACCCTGTTGGTCACACTTTTAACGCCCTAAGATGAAGGAGCTCTCTGTTATGTGGACATGTCCTGGGGGAAAATATCAAAGCCGTCAGCTAGCCTTCGGAAGTATTTTGTCTCATCCAATCACTCGTCTGTTTGTTTATTCATCTGTTCATTCACTGAGGACTTGCTATAAACGGGGTATAAATCATTTTAAATTCACCCCTGGAAATAAGCAACTGTTTACTTTCTACACCTATGGTTAATAAGAGCAAAGACATCACTGTTCTTATCTAGCCGATAAGTAAAGAACTTTACTTGGATATGTTAATCTGTTTGACCCTCACAATAACCCCACCAGATGGGTATCATTTTGTATCATCTTTATTTTGCAGATGTGAAGACTGAGGCACGGGAAGAGCCCTAACTTGCCAGGCTGTACATGTGGCAGGTGGCAGAGCAGGGATCTGACCATGACATAGTCCTAACACCTGCCCTGGACACGAAGGGCGGGTAGGGAGCCTCGTGGTCTGTCGTCTCCCAAGCGATCTGGGCAGAGAACAAGGAGCATCAGACGGCAGCACAAAACTCTTCTCACTCAAAGCTGCGCCTTGGGCCAGGTGTGTCACTTGAAGAAAGAACTGAGGCCTTTGGGTCACTTTTTAAAAATGTTGGTATTATTATTATTATTTTAATATTTATTTATTTTGGAGAGCGCGCAAGCAGGGGAGGGGCAGAGAGAGGGGAACAGAGGATCTAAGGCAGGCTCTGCGCTGACTGGCTTGATAGCCTTGAGCCAGATGTGGGCTCGAACTCACGAACCATGAGATCTTGACCTGAGCCAAATTTGCTCCATCGACTGAGCCACCCAGATGTCCCCCCAAAATGTTGGTATTATTGAAGTAGAATTGACGTACAATGTTATATTGGTTTCAGTTTTACAACACAGTGATTCAACAATCCTAAACTTTATGCTGTGCTCACCACAGTAAGTGTACCTACTATCTGTCACCCAACAATGGTATTATCATATTATTGACTAGATTCCCTATGCTGTGCTCTTTATCTCCGTGACTCATTCCTTTTATAACTGGAAGTTTGTACCTCTTAATTCCCGACACTTATTTTGCCCCCGCCCCCCCCATGTATTCATTTGTTTTGTTTTTTTAGATCTCACATATAAGGGAAATCGTATGGTGTTTGTCTCTCTGACTGATTGATTTCCCTGAGCATAATACTCTCCAGGTCCATCCTGGTTGTCACCAATGGGAAGATCTCATTCTGTTTTATGGCTTTTTAAAAAAATGTTTATTTATTTTTGAGAGTCGAGGACACAAGCTGGGGGCGGGACAGAGAGAGGGGGAGACCAGAGATCTGAAGCAGATCTGTGCTAACAGCAAAAAGCCTGATACTGGCTTTGATCTCATAAACTGTGAGGTCAAGACCTGAGCTGAACTGAGATGCTTAACCACCTGAGCCACCCAGGCGCCCCTCAGTCTTTATTATGGCTTTTTAATGGATATTTTATTTTCCATGGCATAACTACACCACATCTTCTTTAGCCACTCATCTGCCAGTGGACACTTGGGCTGCTTCTGTATCTCGGCAATTATAAACAATACTGCAATAAACATAGGGGTGCATATATCTTTTCAGATTAATATCTTTGTTTTCTCTGGGTAAACAGTCAGTAGTGCAGTTAGTGGATCATATAGTAGCTCTATTTTTAATGTTTTGCGGAACTTCCATACTGTTTTCCACAGAGGTTGCACCGATTTGCATTCCTGCCCGCAGTGCACAAGGTCTCCCCTTTCTCCACATCCCCAACAACCCTTGTTAGTTCTTGTTTTTTTGATGCAGGCCATTCTGACAGGTGTGAAGAGATCTCTCATTACAGTTTTGATTTGCATCTCCCTGATGATGAGTGATGTTGAGCATCTTTTCATGTGTCTGTTGGCCATCTGGGCGTCCTCTTTGGAGACATGTCTCTTCAGGTCCTCTGCTCATTTTTAATGACTTATTTATAGTTTGAGTTGTATGTTATTTATATATTTTGGATATTAGTCCCTTATTGAGTGTATCATTTTCAAGTATCTTCTCTTGTTCTAGGTTGCCTTTTCATCTTGTTGATGGTTTTCTTCACTGTGCAGAAGCTTTTTATTCTAGTGTAATTCCAACAGTTTGTTTTTGCTTTTGTTTCCCTTGCCTCAGGAGACAGGTCCAGAAATATGTTCTAAGATGGATATCCAAGAGATTGCTGCCTATGTTTTCTTTTAGGAATTTTATGGTTTCGAGTGCCGCATTTAGGCCTTTAATCTATTTTGAGTTTATTTTTTGTATGATCTAAGAAAGTGGTCCTGTTTCATTCTTCTGCATCTGCCTGTCCAGTTTTCCCAACACTATGTATCTGTCTATCTGTCTATCTGTCTATCTATCTATCTATCTATCTATCTATCTATCTATCTATCTAAATGTTTCCCAAGCAGGCTCCGCACTGTCAGCACAGAGCCCAATGTGGGGCTCAAACTCATGAACCGTGAGAACATGACCTGAGCTGAAATCAAGAGTTGGACGCTTACCCAACTGAGCCACCCAGGAGCCCCCAACACCATTTATTGAAAAGACTGTCTTTTCCCCATTGTACATTCTAAACTTTTAAAAATAAATCCACCAATATTTAAAAAGGAACTTGGATTAGGATATAACTAATGAGAGGCACCCGAGTGGCTCAGTTGGTTGAGCATCCAACTCTTGAATTTGGCTCAGATCATGATCCCAGGGTCGTGGGACTGAGCCCCATGTCAGGCTCCAAGCTAAGTTTGGAGCTTGCTTAAGATTCTCTTTCTCTCTCTCTCTCAAGAAAGAAAAGAAAAGGATATGACTAATGAAACCAGAAGGGCTCTCCAGCTTCGACAATTCCTCAAATTAGATTTTTCTCCCCAAATTATTATCTGTGGTATCAAGGTGACTGAGGTTTAATGGCTGAAATCAACACTAGGAGAGGACAAACTGTGCCGTGGGCAGGCTGTGCTGACCTGAAATCTGGTTTCCGTGATTATAACAAAGATGTTGTCTGTTGCTCAAGTGCTCAATTAAAGCATTTTCAGGGGGCTGTGATGGACAGGAGCCCCGAAGCTGACCCTGCCGCAGCTGCACATGCTCGATTTCACATCATCTCCCCCACGTCCTTGCCCGCCCCCACCTCCCAGCTCCCACTGGTGACTCTCACACTGATCTGACCAATCTGACCTCTTCTTAACTTGACTGCATCCCCAAAACCCTATTTCCAAATAAGGTCACATTCATAGGTACCAGTAGTTAGGACTTGAACACTTCTTTTTGGGAACACAATTCAGCTCATAGCACCACTCTGAACTGAAGGGACTGGAAGAAGTCTTACCTCAACAAATGAGTTCTGGTCCTTCAAGGAGTCCAGCCATTTCATCCTTATATTATAGCTATTATTGTAACAAGACATATTTTTTTAATGTTTTATTTATTTTTTGAGAGAGAGAGACAGCGTGAGCAGGGGAGGGTCAGAGAGAGAGAGAGGGAGACACAGAAGCTGAAGCAGGCTCCAGGCTCTGAGCTGTCAGCACAGAGCCAGATGCGGGGCTCGAACCCACGAACCGCATGATCATGACCTGAGCTGAAGTCGGACGCTTAGCCAACTGAGCCACCCAGGTGCCCCGATTCTAACAGAACATGTTTAGGAGCCATCAAAATCAGAGGACCTGGAGGTGAGACACCTGAGTGCCTAAGTCAGTTAAGCACTTGACTCTTGGTTTCAGCTCAGGTCACCATCTCACAGTTCATGGGTTCGAGCCCTGAACTGGGCTCTGTACTGAGAGTATGGAGCCTGCTTGGGATTCTCTCTCTCCCTCTGCCCTCTCCTCCCTCTCTCTTTCTCAAAAATAAATAAGTAAATATAAAAAAAAAAAAAAAAGAATTGGAGGATGGAGGTTTTGGAAAGATCTGGCAGTTCAGGTGTTGAACATGAGCCGAGGTGGTCAGGGGTACAATAGGCAGTGAGGCACCAATATTGCAAAGGGCAGCCGTGAAGCAATTCTATTTTGCCTTGGAGTTTGTTTAGGAGGAAATGTCAGTTGCACTGAAGGTTAGAAGTGATATCCTAGCTGGCTAGTTTGAAATAAAAAAGGGCTCATCATTTTAGCTCAAGTGCCAAGGTAACCTGATGGTTTAAGCGCATTTTAAATGGCACCAGATAAAGGTCAAATACCTTGTAACTCTCTAGCTTCTGCCAAATGGGGTTGGAAAATTTCATAATTCTGTAGCATGGCAGCAAAGGCAGGGAACACTCCAGCCACCTCCCCTCTGCCTCCAGAGTCAGCACTCTTCTCTCTCACATCCCCTCTGGCCAGACAAGGACCCCACCCCACTGTTTGACCCTCCTGGACACACCCTTATCTTTGTACTTTGTTTCTGCAGTTCTTCCCGAGAGAGCTCCATCCTTGGCCGATACATTCCTTCCTCCACAGACCACCTTCCACCTGACTGCGCTGGATTGAATCTTTGTGTTCCCCTGAATCCATGTGTTGAAACTGAAATCTCATTGTGACGGTACTGGGATGGGGGGTGGGGGGGCATCAGAAGCATTAACCTCAAAAATAAAACTTCCAGTTATATCACCAGCAAAAAAGGGGGTTTATTTGGGTATTACAGAATTGCAATCTGGCACATACAAGCTGTTGCAAAACCTTACGCAAGTTAACACAGGAGAGAAACATTACTTAATGGAGAACGAGGAGGTTGAGAGGAGTTGTTTAGAATGAAAGCCCATTAAGGGCGCCCGGGTGGCTCAGTTGGTTAAGCCTCCGACTTCAGTTCAGGTCATGATCTCAAGGTTTGTGGGTTTGAGGCCTGCATCAGGCTCTATGCTGACCAGTAGCTCGGAGCCTGCTTCGGATTCTGTCTCCCTCTCTGACCCTCCCCTGCTCATGCTGTCTCTCTCTCTGTCTCAGGAAAAAAAAAAAACCCAACATAAATTTTTTTTTTTTTTACAATGAAAGCTCATTAGAAAAAAGCAAGCGTTCAGGGCAATGAGGGTGCCTCGTTGGCAGTCCATTTCTTGGATGAAATGCAATGTACATCTTTCCCTGCTGGGGGCTGTAATTGATCATTCTTTTCCTGTTGACTGTTCTGTTCCCTTCTGAAATTGACAATTCTTCCTGTAATTGACATGAAGTGGTTTTCTACTGCGGGCCTCTCCTTCTAGCATCCCAAATCCACTTTAGAGAGGTTTCCCTTTATTAATTTTCACAGGAGGTACTTAGGTCATGAGGTTGGAGGCCTCCTGATGGAATCAATATTTGTTTTTTTAAGAAGAGGCCACAGAGATCCTTTAGCTCTTCACCACATGAGGACACAATAAGAAGTCTGCAACTTCTGTCACATCTGTATAGTCTCAGATGTGCAGCCTTCAGGACTGTGAGAGATACATTTCCATTGTTTATAAGCCACCCAGGCGATGGGATGTTGCTATGGCAACCCCAGCTGCCTGCCACACCGAGGCACCCATCTTTCAAGGAGGGCCAAGCCCAACTGCTGTTGTTTCAGGGAAAAGCTCTTCTGTTATTCACAGTAGAATCTGACGCCCGTAGCTGGGGAGCCCATTCAGCCATCATTCAGGTATCACTGAGCCACGGGCACGTGGCAGACCCCACACCAGTATTAACAGCAGCCCCAGACCTTGTCCCACCTGGTAAAGCTGGAGGCTGAATTGACTCTAATAATTCCCGAAAGGGTTTTCACCCCTGAATGTTAGAAAGAGGCCGTAAGAAAGATCGTTGACTTCGGCTGTGCCCATAGTATGGAATTTATTTAATACAATTTACTAAAAAATTAACTTAGTAAATTCCCTATGACAATTATTACATTGTATTTACTCAGTTGTAAGATCATGTCTTTTCAGATGCTAATGGGCCTGACATCAGGATGCCGCTTAGAACCGATTTTGTTTTAAAAGAACTTGCCTTCTCCGAAAACATTGCCTCAGCCTGCAGAGGTACTGTTACCTAATTTGAGTTATTTGACTTGGCAGCAAAGCATAGACTTGGGTTTTATCTTAAATTGAATTCCTAATTGTCACTTGCAATGTCTTCAAAAAGATTACGTTCTGGTGCAATTTTAAAACCAAATTTAAAAGCTTGGAGCTGCAGGGGGTAAATTGACTAAGACCAGAGCAAGTCTCTCGGGCAGGGGATCCCCTACCACCTCATCATCTTGAAAAGCAACAGCCAAGGGTGTAGGGCTCTGGGCAGGAAGGATGTAAATCCACAGTCTAAATGGCTACTGTGTTGGGGCGCCTGGGTGGCTTAGTCGGTTAAGCGTCCGACTTTCGCTTAGGTCATGATCTCGCGGTTCGTGGGTTTGAGCCCCGCGTCGGGCTCTGTGCTGACTGCCAGCTCAGAGCCTGGAGCCTGTTTCAGTCTGTGTGTCTCCCTCTCTCTCTGACCCTCCCCTGCTCACACTGTCTCTCTCTCTCTCCTAGAAATAAATAAAACATTAAAAAAATTAAAAAATAAATAAAAAAATAAATAAATGGCTACTGTGTGTGTGTGTGTGTGTGTGTGTGTGTACAAATTTGTATTTAATTTCTTCCAGCTTTATTGAGGGATAAATGATATATAAAATCACCGTACATATTGAATGTATACAATTTGATGAGTTTGGATACATGCATTCATCCTGATGCCAATCCAGGTTATAAACATATCCATCACTTCCAAAGGTTTGTGTCCCTTCTCAGTGGTAAGCACACTCAACATGAGACTGGCCTCTTGACACAGTTTTAAGCACACAGTACCGTGTATCTATCTACGGATGCCAGGCTGTACCACAGGTTTCTAGAACTTACTCGCCTTGTGTAACTGAGACTTTATACCCTCTAAACACCATGTCCCCTAGTCCTCTCCCCATGGCAACCACCATTCTTGTCTCTGATTCTACACATTTGACTGGTTAGGTCATACAAGTGGGGTCATGCAGCATTTAGCTTCCAGTGACTGGTTTATTTCACTGAACATAACATCCTCCAGCCCCATGTTGTAACAAATGACAGGATTTCCTTCTTTTTAAACACTGGGTAATATTCCACTGCATGGGTATACCACATTGTTGCAGGATTTTCGCACAGAGAGTCGTGACACGGAGGCTTTTTGTTCCAGGAAGCAACTTCATACGTGCCGGCACCACTCAGTTGGGTTCGTACCGAAAGAACTGAGTGGCCCACATCATATGGCATAGTTTTTTATGCATTTTCTATTTCTTTGTCTCCCACATATGGTGACACATATAAACATGCAGTCTGATTAAGTTGTCTCAGTTTACAAGGCCATGGGGAATGTAGGCATCTAGGTGCATATCTAGGTGAACTTGAAGTCTTCTCCTCTTTTTTTTTTCTCTCCTTAGGGAGGGATTCCTACCACAATATATTCTCCATCCATTTATCTGTTGACGGACATTGAGATTGTTTCCGTATCTTGGCTGTTGGGAATCGTTATTACAATAAACAGGAGGAGGGTAGACCTCTCTTCAGGATCCCAATTTCCATTCTTTTGGATATATACACAGGAATGGGGTTGCTGGGTCATACAATCATTCTATTTTAAAATTTTTGAGCACCTTCCACACTTTTTACCACAATTTTCCATGCTTTTCCATTCCCACCAACAGAGTACGAGGGCTCCCATTTCTCCACATTATCAGCAATGCTTATCTTTTATTTATTTATTTTTGGAACAACCATCCTAACAGATGTGAGGTGGTTTTGTGGCTTTGGTCTGCATTTCCCTGAGGATTAGTGATGTTGAACATCTTTTCATTGACCTGTTGGCTACTTGCATGTCATCTTTGGAAAAATGTCTTCACTGGGCTAAGTTTTTGTCTTGTGTGGGACGCATGTAAAATGATGACACAAGTCAAGCCTTGCACTCAACTGGTGGCAAGTGAGGCTGACCCAGTCCCTTAGAACAGATCAGTGCATGCTAAACCTGGATTTGTGTGACTGATCCAGGCTCATGAGGAAAGGGGGCTTAGGACTCGTGAGCCAACTTCTATGGGAACCTTTCTCCCTTCCAGCAACAGGATTCAATGAAAGGAAAAGCCAAAATGTTGAGTTAAACCAAATGGGAAATTCAGAAAGAGCCTCACTGTTCTTCAATTTGCCTTGAATGTGCTGTCATTCTTAGGGCACTAAAAAGCCAGATAAACTATGGAAAACATCATGTCTCCATGACACTCTGCGTCTAAGCCAATGACCCAAGTGAAACTTTGGACTCTGACTTGGGTAGGACGCCTGGGCATAACTTTGAACTAGTTGTAAAACTAGAGAAGAACATAGTATAAACTGGTACAGAGATGTATTCTAGGTTTACTTTAATGTGTGCACTTAACATAATGCTACTTCTTTTCCTTCTAAAATAAAGCTTTTACTGGAGCTCCTGGGTGGCTCAGTTCGTTAAGCATCCGACTTCAGCTTAGGTTATGATCTCATGGTTTGTGAGTTTGAGCCCTGCATTGGGCTCTGTGCTGACAGCTCAAACCTGGAGCCTGCCCCAGATTCTAGGTCTCCCTGTCTCTCTGCCTCTCCCCCACTCATTCTCTCTCTCTCTCTCTCAAAAAAATAAAAATAAAAAAGTGACACTCTTAAAAAAATCAAACCTGGTTACAGAAGGAGCTCATCCTCATGGTACTGAAGTCCCTGGGCCAAGGTACACAGCGATCAGTTGGCAGATCTGGCACTGGAAGCCAGGTTAGATTCCAAGGCCATGTTCGATAGAAGCCAGGATGGTGCATCCTGCATTTCAGTGGGCTAGGTGTTGGCTTACAGTGCTGTGGCTGCCACAGAAGAAATGATGCTCACTGGGAACCTGGAGAATAATTGTGGCTTGGAAAGAGAGGGTTCACCTTTGTTTAAATGCACCCCTTAGCTATAACCTCACACTATTTTCCAGAAGGAAATCTCTTAGACACTATAAAATTTTACGCAAAGATTTTCATTTGCCTCCAAAGCCTAGCAAATAAATATCACGGTCTTATTTGAGAGGCCAGGGTGTTGTGTGGCCAGTGACACACACAGCTGAGGATGGTTGGTATGTTTCACAGGTGCCAAGGGTCAAGGTCTGGACTGTGGGTATTCCTGCGGGATTATGGGAAAAGCACACAGTAAAGATATAGAAACGCCTTCTAGCCCCAGCAGTGCTAAGAATTTCCTCTGTAGTCCTGGGCAAGTTACATTCCTTCTGGGAACCTCAGGCTCTCCATTTGTTAAATGAGCGGGGAAAGTTATGTGCTTTATAAAGTTCCTTCTGACTCCAAGACATTTCATATTTTATGGCTTATACTGTTATGACACTAGCTGACTTTCACTCTTTTTGCACAGAAGATGTACACTCTTTTTTTGAGAGAGAGACCGCGCGCATGCAAGTGAGAGAGGGTCAGAGGGATAGAGAGAATCTTAAGCAGACTCCACACCCAGCACTGAGCCCAATGCACGACCGTGAGATCATGAACTGAGCTGAAATCAGGAGTCAGATGCTTAACCGATGGACCCACCTGGGTGACCCAGCATGTATGTTCTTACATTGAGCTCGTGGAAGAGAAGCTTCTCTTCTTTTTAAAGACATCTCTCCCAACCCCTACACCAGCTCCCTTTCTTTTTTGCATGGAGATGCACAATGAGACTCTGTGGAGCATTCCCACGGTCCCTGGAGAACTTCTCCATGCTCAGTTTAAGGCAGACTCTTTCATGGCTTATTTCTAGACCAAAGGCATTGAACTAGAGCCTGTCCCTGGGACCATGCTCCATTCCCTGGAGTGCCCTATGGGCCTGCAATCAGGGCTCCCAGTGTCTACGGAGCATCCTTCATAAGAGAAGGGGAAATCTGCGTGATAATGATCCCGTGACTGCCTAGCACTTTATGATTCAGAAAGTACACTGCCTCCAACATCTCTACCATTTGCTGCCCTTGAAAGATCTCATGTGATAACCGTGGGTCTGCTGGGTCAAAGAACTGTCAGTGGACATAGTTTTGTAGGAAGCAGAGCTTGGCTGGACCCAGTTCTGGGACTCCCACTCTCCGCTTCCGTCCTGCACACCAAACTGCCAGCAATACAGGAAAACAGATACGGCCCCACGTAGCCGTCTTCATTTCTTCAGTGAGCAACATACAGAGAGAAAGCACAAAAAGAATTTCCTCTTGGAGCCTAGCCCATCCGGAGCCCCTGGGTCTAGGCTGCCCAGATGGGAGTTCTGGGCACCGTATGTAGGTGGCTGCCCCGGACCTGGGCTGCTCACTCACACGCGTGACAGCAGAGTTAAGGCAGAGCAGAGCCTGGGGGGGACCCGGCTAAGACTGGGCCGAGACAACGTGGCTTCTGATTCTGCTCACCAGCAACTCACAGTGTGAGTTCCGGTGAGCCTTTCCCGTCTCCTTGCCTCAGTCTCCTTATCTATAAACAATGGGTTTGCAGTCCACACTGGCCACACTCCGCTCAGCTCCGACGCTCCACAGACTGGGATCTAATCCTTAGTCGGCCCTTGTTGGGCAATGTGATGGTGGCCATCTTCGCTGGGCTCCATTTTCCTCGACACCAAACACAGACTGCAGTCACGGCACCTGCTTCCAACCCCCTTTCTCTCCTCCTTCCCTCTGCTCACAACAAAACCTGCCCATTTTTTATTTGCTACTGTAGAGGCCAGTAACAGAAACAGTCAAGCTATTTTTTTTAAGTTTCTATTTAAATTCCAGGTAGGTAACATACAGTTGTACTAGCCTGGGTTTTCCAGAGAAACAGAACCTATAAGAAAGGAGATCTATTTCTATTTGCATTTATGACTATGTTTTAGATTAGATTAGATTTACTATCAGGATTGGTTCCCATGGTAACAGAGGCTGAGATGTCCAAGGTGTACAGTTGGTGGGACTAGACACCCAAGAGAGCCAGGCTCTGTCCAAGTCCAAAGCCAAGTTAGAACTGGTGACCCTTGTGGAAGATTGAGGTCCCAGCGGGAAGACAGGCTTCGAGGCTGGGGAAGGAAACCTGCTTTGTTCACTCTGCTGATTCAAATGCTAATCTCATCCTCACACACCCACAGCCACACACACCCAGCGATCCTGTTTGACTAAGTATCCAGGCCCAGCGAAATTGACATCTGAAATTAACCATCATGAAAATGTAATTGGCTGGTGCGTCGGCACAGTCCAGCCACTCAGGGGACACAACCGGGACCCTGTGTCCCAGCATCTCCGGGTTCTACTTGCTTGGAGTTCACATCCTTCCTTGTTTTTTCCTTCATGGCCCCACGATGGCCCGGGGCTCGTCAGGGTTGGAGTTTCCCTGCTTCATCCTAGAGCTGGAGTGTGGCGGGGAAAGCAACTCTCTTCACATCTGACTGGATCTTCGTGTGTCTTGTGCTTATCCCCCAGCCAACTATATGGCCTAAGGGATGGATTTATGCTAATGACTTGGGGCCCAAACTCTCCACCTTAGAGCTGAGCCTTCCTTAACAGAGGCGGGAGCTGTGCCAAGGAGAGAGGTAGTTACGCACAAACCAGCTGCAGGTGCCAACGTGAGGGAGTGGCTCCCAACACCAAGTCTTCATTCCAGTGGTCCAGCCAGCGTGGACCTTGGGTGACACTGGGTCTTGATGGCTGAGGATACGAATCAACACAAACTTGATGGCTTAAAACAACACACCTTTAGTGTCTTTTTTTAAAGTTTATTGGGGCACCTGGGTGGCTCAATTGGTTAAGCGTCTGACTTCGGCTCAGGTCATGATCTCATGGTTTGTGGTTTCAAGCCCCGCGCTGGGATCTGTGCTGACAGCTCAGAGCCTGGAACCTGCTTCAGATTCTGTATCTCCCTCTCTCTCTGACCCTCCCCTGCTCGCTTGCTCTCTCTCTCACTCTCTCTCTCTCTCTCAGAAATAAATCATTAAAAATTTTTTTAATTTTTTAAAAATAAAGTTTATTTATCTTTTAGAGAGTGAGAGCGTGGCTCGGAGAGGCAGAGAGAGACGGAGAGATAGAATCCCAAGCAGGCTTCCTCTTTCCCCTCCTCCCCCTCCTCCTCCCCCTTCTCCTCTTCCTTCTCCTCCTCTCTCATATCTGACCCTCCTGCCTCCCTCTTACAAGGACTCTCATGATTACATCAATGCCACCCAGAAACCAGGATAGTTTCCGCATCTCAAGATCCTTAACTTATTCAAATCTGCAAAGTCTTTTTAGCCATGTTAGGTAACACTCACAGGTTCCAGGGAACAGGACCCGGATATCTTTGGGAGCCACTACCCCCAATTTACCAGACGGGACTCTACTGCTGCCCTGGGCACCGTGGAGTATACCATCCCCCATGCCACGGAGGCCTTAGCACACCTGCGCTAAAGCATCCATCACAGCCTCATCGTGGAATCCTGTGTGTATTACACACCTCTCTCCTCCATTAGGCTCTGAATAGCTCGATACAAGGAGGAGCTATTTACTTCCTGAAAGCACAGCATCATGGCCCCCAGGGGCAGGTTCTCAATGAACGAATGAATAAATCTCCGCACTAGAGCTAACATAATTCAAGCTGGAGACGCAAGGCCTGAGGGAACCCAGCACCAAGTAGGACTCACAGACAGCAGGGTGTTAATGCAGAGACCCTCCAAATCCCAGTCCCAAATCTCCAGGCCTCTTCTGCTACCTTCATACAGAGAGAGTCGCCCCAGTACATCCCATTTCCTGAAGCCTATTTTTAAAATCCCTCAGTACTAGTGAGCAACATTGTGGCTATAAATAGAAACCATGGATTTTATGATCAGAGAAAATGAGTCCATCATATTAAAAAAACACACACACACTATTTATAGCCCAAGGATTTCCACAGCTGAGCATACTCCCTGAGAACCCCTGGCTGGTTTTCCTTGCAGCCGTACAAGGCTCACGGAAATGCAGCAGGCAAGGGAAAAGTATGTCATTCTAAATTGCATTTATTTTTGAAAACCCACTTTCTGAGGGAGGAGATCATGCAAAATGTATGAAACTGACAGCAATCCTTTAGAAGAAAAGAATCACATTGCTGGTTGTGGAGTAGCTCAGGATTCTGAGAGGCCAGCAAGGGTGGGGGGAAGTGAAAGAGCTGTGCAAAGACTTTCAACACCAAACACACCAGACAGGCCAGAAAACCCAGGACCCATGGGCCTGCACTGAGCACCTATTGTATACCAAGCACTGTGTTAGGGACATAAATGCATTATCTCCTTATATCATCTCAACAGAGCACATCATATTGGTACTATCATCACTGACCCTGTATTGCAGATGGGTAAACCAAGGCCAGAGAGGCTGAGGAACTTGCCCAAGGTATGGGAAGACCTGGAATTGGAGAGGGAGCCAGCGTGTGTAAGCACTAACTTAGCCTGCTGGCATCAAGAGTTCGAGTGCAGGGACCAGGTGGGATGGAAAGCCACAGGCTCATGCCTTCTGCCTCTCTTTCCGGGCCGCTGTGATCAAGCTCTGACTCCCTCCTGCAGCACCACCTCTTCCTTCTGTTTCTCATTTTTCCTCTCTACCCCCAACCCTGGGACAGAGTCCATTCTAGAAAGGGAAGTTGCCACCTTACATTCAGGGACGCTATTTACCGTATCTGCCAGCCAGCTCTGGAGGCCCTGACTAATCAGGGCAGAGGCTGTCACTGGCCATCCTGCTGGGGCTGCTGTGCCGGCTTGCTCTGGCCACACAGGGTGCCTTCTCCTCCTCCGAGCTAAGTCCCTCCCGGTTTCTGCACTGCGCCACCTCACCTCCTCCACCGATGGCTTCCCTGATTACTCCAGCGCTTGCCCCTTTCTGTCATCTGACACCCCCATCTCCCTAGAGGGCCAGGCTATTCAAATGGCCTGAATCCTTAAGACCCTAAATGTCCTTGGTAAAAGCAGATGCTGCAGGTATCTATGGGTTCTCAGCACCCAGAAGTGTGGATATAGACTGTCACAGAGCTGAAGGCAGAGGAAGCTTAGCTCAAGCCCCAGGTATGACAGGTGAGGAAACAGGCCCAGCACATGGCAATGTGATTTTCTCTGGCCAGCAGGTCCCGGGCAGTGCCCAGCTTTCCTGAGACGGAGCATCGGGGGTCCTATAGGATGATTCCAACCAAGACCATGACAGGGCGCAAGCTTGTTTTCTTTTCTTTTCTTTTTAACATTTATTTATTTATTTTGAGAGAAGGCACAGTGGGGGAGGGGCAGAGAGAAGGAGAGAGAGAATCTGAAGCAGGCTCCGTGCCATCAGCACAGAGCCTGATACAGGCCTTGAACTCACAAACTGCGGGATCAAGACCTGAGCCGAGATTAAGAGGCAGGGGTTCAACCAACTGAGCCACCCAGGTGCCCCAAACTTGTTTTCTTTTAACTTCCTCTTTAGTAACAAGCGCACAGGAAGTATGACTTCGTGACTCCTGCTCAGTGACAGCCCCCTCTCTTGTCTGTCCGTGCTCGTCTCCAGGCCACCACAACAGGACATCAGCAACAGCCTCATGATTTGTCCCCTTGGCTGCCTCTTGCTCCCCACGCTCATTCACTTCTCACTCTTCCACCAGAAAGGTCTTCCAAAATTTAAAACTGGGTGATAGTGCCCTTTGTACCACCTCCCTTCTCATGAACCTTCCTCTTAGTCCTCCAGGTAAATCCCAAATCTCCCATGACATTTTGTAAGGCCTCTTCTCCAAGCTCTTCTGTTCCTTCCGTTCCTCCCCAGCGGTTTCTGGTCCAGCTTGAACAGGATACTCCCTGTTCCCTGAAGCCAGATGCTGTCCCCAAGGCCCCGGAGTCTTTGCTCAAGCTTGTGGAAGCTCCCTGGGGACAAAGAAGAGGTCTTATCATCTCCTTATTCCTTGACCTATAGGAGATGCTTAACACCTATCAGTGACATGAACAGATGAATAGAGGCATACTATTTTCTACCTCTGGAGCCCACCTGTTGCCTGATAATCCTTCAGACCTTCCTTACCCTCAATCTTGTCTCTTTTGTAAAGTCTTTCCTGGACCTCACCCCCAGGCAACATCAGGTGCGATTTTATGAAGGCTTCTGGGAGCCCAGGTGCAACAGCACAATATATATTTTCTGTGTGTCTGTTCTCCATCCAGACTGTCTCACGCAAGGACAGAGATCATGTTTTCTATGTGAGTGCATCCTCAGGGTGTAGCATGAAGCCCTGAGCTTTAATGACTAAATGAACAATGAACTGAATAACTGGCCAAACGAATAAACAAGAAAGCCTAGTGACATTTGCCCATGTGCATGTGGGGAGTTAGGGGGAAGAGCTGGGGCCACATCCTGGTGATCAGACTTCTAGGTCTCTGTTCTTTATACCCTTTCTTAGTGCAGGTAAGAAGCTGGGGGTTTCACTAGTTTTAGAATTTTTTCCAAGGCAATGCCACAGCGCATACCCAATAAGTCAGAGTCATCCCAAAGTGGGAACCAAATGAGAATGTGGCTCATTTGTGATGCCAAACTCAATCTCTCATCAGCGGTTTCCTCTCTGGAAGAGAGGTACCCAGGAAATTGCTAGTTTACCCTTATATCCTGAATGATTAGTCACAAAACAGGCAAGAGCGACTTTGGACAAAGGCCGACAGCAACATGGAAGGATGAGAGCACATTTCAGAGCTTGGAGCAGTTTGGAGCAGGGGAAGGAGCCCTAGAGTAAAGGCTGGATCATATTCCAACCCTGTTGCTAATTCACTGTGTGACCTTGAGCATGTTGCATGATCTCTCTGGGTCTTGGCTCATATCTCTGTAAAATGAGGGAACCAGAATGTATTTTCTCTAAGGGCCTTTCCAGTTCTCAGGTTCTATAGCTTTATATCTGAAGAGCTCATTTGAAACACAGGAAGGACTCAGAGGTTAACAATGAAGAGAGAACTTTTCCAGTAAGGAGCTGAGTAGTGGGTGTACTTTCCAAGAGTTCAACGATCAACAGCAAATGGAGGGAAAATAATAAGAAAAGTAAAAATTTCAGAAGGTTTTCTGGAAGCCAACCTACTAGATTCAATATAGAATAAATTCACTCACAAGTAATATCCTAGCCGTAGACCACCCATTACCTACAGAACCCCAGAAGACCTCTGCTTCTACTGACCCTGATTCCTTCCTCTACTGAAAACCCTCTTCCTCACAATTTGTTTTTGGAGGAGGAGGGGAAGAGGAGACACATGCCCAGTTCACACTATCTCAGGAACCCAGCCCCAAAGAGCAAGGCAAGTAGACATGCAATAAATACAGGTTGAGGAAATAAAAGAGGAACTCATGTTCCTAATCATCAGTTTCACTAATGATGAAATTCAATTACATCTCTTCCCAATTACCTGAACATAAAATAGCTCTTCTAGCTACAGCGCTGGTATCCCATGTTATGCACCCTTGAAATTAAAGGATTTGCTTGATAATATTCCCTTTAAATGTGGGGCTTAAAACTTCTGAGTGTTTTTAGATTCATTATTAACTAACAGTAAAATAATCACCAGTAATTTTGTAGTTTTATGGTTCATATATGGCTTTCACATCTACTCTCTCAGGAGCTGTGGGGCAGGAGTTATTATACCCATTTTGCAGGTGAGGAAACCAAGGTTCAGGAGTCAAGATGACCTGCCCAAGGTCTCACAGGCTGTCAGGGGCTGAGCCGGGGCTGCTGTCCGGGAAGCTTTCCTACAACGCCACAGACCAAAGGGTGCCCATGCTCCCATCCTTGATTCCTCCCCAGGATACCCTACTGCTGCCAGTGAAAATCTGAAAATTCATGGGTTTGCTTCCATTTTGCTCTTTTTTTTTTTTTTTTTCACTTCCTCTTCTATTATCCCTTAAAGGAAGGAAGCTCCTTCCTGGACTTGCAAAGTGGTTCCATGTAGGTTTATTTCATTCTCATTAGAAGTCTCTGGGGCAAGCCTATGATCCCCATTTTACAGACAAAAGAACGGGGACTTAGATACATCTCTTGCCCAGTGTCATGCTGCTAGTGAAAGACACGGCCAACAAATCTCATAGCCCTCTTGAGATTCCACTCTATGGAGCTGACAACATGGTGGGAAGGAGAAAGAACGAAGCCCCAAGCAGACCATTTCTTTCCTCCAAAAACAACGTGAGATGAACCTGTCTTATTGGCTAACAGCAATATGGGTCACCAATTTCAACTTACTGGAGTACAAGGAAAATAGCTAGCAGTGACGCTCTGCTTTTGAAAGATGTGGTTCCATGAAAAGCATTTAACTTAATGCCACACAGCATAGTAAAATACCTACCCATTTTGCAAATTCCTCTATAATGGTTCACTGCTCCCATTTGAAGGAATTTTCTCTGTGAGTTACATTAACTTTTAATTAGCATCCTTTTGGAGTTTTACAACTTTGGATATTTCCCAGAATGACAAAAGGAAAGGGATAAAAAGACACAAGAAATAATTTGGAGGGTAATGCAAATTCAGTTTTTACCCAACACACATAACTGCTTGGTTTGAGTGATGTGGCTTAGAAAGGCATTCATTTCAAAGCAAGTAGCATTTGGTCTGAGTCTGGTGCTTGACATGGGGAGGGGGCCGACAGGAAGATGGATACCATGGCTCTTTGCTTCAAGGAGCTTGACATCTTCTAGGGACATGGGTCCAGCCATTGCTAACTTGAGTGTGAGCTTCACTGAGCAGCTTCTCTAATAGTCCTTCCTCAGGCTCTTTTAAAAATTTTTTTAATGTTTTTATTTATTTCTGAGAGAGAGAGAGGGAGAGAGAGAGAGAGGCAGAGAGAGAGAGAGGCAGAGAGAGAGAGAGAGCAGGGGAGGGTCAAAGAGAGGGAGATACAGAATCCAAAGCAGTCTCCAGGCTCTGAGCTAGCTGTCAGCACAGAGCCCGACACAGGGCTCGAACCCACAAACCGTGAGTTCATGACCTGAGTTGAAGTCGGATGCTTAACCGACTGAGCCACCCAGGCGCCCCATTTTTTTTTTTTTACTGTTTATTTATTTTCGAGAGAAAGAGAGAGAGAGAGTGCAAGTGGGAGAGGAGCAAAAAGAGACAAAGACACAGAATCTGAATCAGGGTCCAGGCTCTAAACTGTCAGCACAGAGCCCCACACAGGGCTCAAACTCACAAGCCATGAGATCATGACCTGAGCCAAAGTTGGATGCTTAACTGACTGAGTCACCCACGTGCCCCTCCCCCAGGCTCTTCTTAGACTCAAGTCCAATTTTTTTGCCCTATTTACAATTGCTTTTTTGTGTTTGTCAAAGAGAAAACGTATCGCTCCCCTCTACATCTCTTAACAATAAATCCCACTAAAATAATACTATTATTTCTAACAAGGGCAACAGCCATTTGTATGGTACTTTAAAATTCATAAAACATTTTCCTATTCAGTGTACCTTAGAACCACAGAATCAAAAATATTTAAGTCAGGTGATACTTTTCAGTTGAAAATATTTATGTTCAATTTTCTACAACTAGCAAATTTGAGCGATTATCTTTTTCAAATATTGTAAAGAAAACCCCTTGTGGGCCATTTCCTGCTGTGCCAAAATGCATGCTGACACCCTTCAAGTATTAAAAAGAGCAAGCAAAACATTTCAACTATTTTAACTATGTGCAACAAACCAGTGGGGAATGTATATGACTCTGCAGAAACAAAGAACATTATTCAGCAAAAATGACATGCATTCTGCATAAGGCTATAAAATAATTTTTTTCCTAGAGCATATTTTTAGATCATTGAATTGCAAGTATGCTGATTTCTTTCTGAAACAAATTGATTATCAAGAATTACTGGAACTGTTAAAAAACAGCAACTGCTTTAAATGCCTTGTCTGACAAGAAAGCATCAAGGAAAAGGATACGCTCTATGATTCTCACCATATATCAAAACTGTAAATCACATGAAAACTACTAATTCCACCCAGCTGAGCGTTTGCTTGGTACATCAGATTTTTTAAATATAAATCCTTAATTAATTTGTGGATTCAGGAAACCATTGGCCAGTCAAGGCTAATATGCAGAGACCAGGACCGTTGAGCCGCTGTCCGTGGTTCTGAACTACCCATCAACTGACCTTAGGGTCTGTTTGTTTCATCTCATCCTAGGGGAGCCAAATTCAGAGTTGGGATTTAGAATGCTTTTCTCATTTTAAACTATATGACTAATTGTGTGCTAAGGGACAGATTACTCACTTATTCTCTCCCAACCTTGATTTCTTCTGAATGTAAAATGAACAAGTTAAACAAGAGGGCTCTAAGCACCAACATCCTATGATTTGGTAACTTTAAATTGGCAAATTATTTGAATAAGTGGCAGGGCTCTCAAGGATTCAATATTATTAAGGGTCATGTCTCATGTTCTGGGTACTATACTAGGAACTATATACACAATTGTATATTGAAAACTTTTTTGGTTGAAATAGAAATAAAATACATCGGTTTGTATGGAGAATGGGTAATAATGATGAGGCAACTTATAAGATTGCAGCTGGGACTAAGGAATAATTGGAATGAAGATCTGTTAAACTCTCAGTTCTTCTTTCTTTCTTTCTTTCTGCTTTATTCCAAAGTGAATTCTTCTATTCAGCATGTGAGTGGCAGACAGAGTCTAAGATGACCCCCAGTTGTCTAAGCCCCCTAACATTCATAATCTTGTGTAAAGTCCTCCCCTTGAGTGTGGACAAGATCTCTGACTCGCTTCTAGCCAGCAGAATATGGCAAAGGCGATGGGATGTCCCTTCTGTGATCACATTACCTTTCTTGCTAGCATATTTTCCCTTGTATTGGATGACGCCAATGGACATCATGGGGAGGCTCATGTGCCAAGGGATTGAGGGCATCCTCCAGCCTACAACCAGGTAGGAACAGAAGGTGGCTTCTGGCCAATAACAAGCTAAGACCCTCCGTCCTGAAGGCTGCAAGGCCCTGAGTTCTGCCAACAACCATACAAACTTGGAAGAGGATTTTTCCCATTTGAATCTTGAGATGAGACTGGCCAACACCTCACTTATAGCTTCCAGGTGAGATCCTGCAAAGTGGTGCCCAGATTTATGACCCACGGAAACTGTGAGATAATAAATGTGCATTGTTTTAGACCACGGGTTAGTCTTTTGTTATGTAATAGACTAATAATGCAAGAAGCACAGCCCATAAAATCCCTAGATCCATATTTCAAACTTTGAAGCCTGGATGGATCTGAAGATCACTTTTTCTCCTTTCATGTTCCAAAATCCTAATGAAGGGCTCTGATTGGCCCAACTTGTGTCAGGTTTCCATCTTATCATCACTGTGGCCAAGGAGGTTGGAATCATCACAAACATAATAACTGCATTCTAACTGAATTAGATAGATATTTTCCACAATAAGAGGGAGTGCAATTATGGGCAGGCAGAATAGTGGCTGCCCACTGCAAAGGGTGAACAATGTAAATACGTTCTTTGCCCATCATCTAGAGGCAGATTTGGATGAGTTAATAGCCTCTGACAATGCAGTGTATGTGCTGCAGTACAGGAAGTCCTGGTCAAAGAGGGGCCTTTAATGTAGACTTGAGAGTCAGGCAAGAAGTTCCAGGGAGGGTAAAACCTACGATAGAACCTGAAAACTGAATGGAAGTAACTCAGGTAGATAAGAAACAGGTAAGAATGTCTCAGGCACAAGGAGGATCATGTGGAAAAGCCCAGGAGCTAGGGAATAAAGTATTTGGTGTATTCCAAATATGTTTAATGCAGTCACATCATGGTGTGGAGGGAGTGAGAAAGTGCCAAGAGGGAGGCTGAAGAAATGTGTCAGAACTGGGACATAATGACCTTGTATTGGTCAGGATTCCTATTGACAAATCAGCGATTCCACTCTATTAGTTAAGCCCACAGGGTTCAGATACCATGAAGTCAGAAACTATGCAGCCATGAGTAATACTGAGCATACCATGGAGCCATGTTTTGCCAATTCCCACCACTTGGCACCAAGCATCCTGAACAAGATATTGCCCAAGATTCCTCCACTGTTGTGCCTGAAAAAGACCATCTCCTGGGTTACAATTGGTCATGCTGCCTCACAGAACATGTTCACATCCAATTCTCCCAGAAGGGATCTGATTGGAAGAACCCAGGTCACATGCCTAGCAGCAAGGTGACTGGGAAATGTTGCTGTTGATGTTATTTTTCACTCAGCCATGAGGATGTAAAAATCACACATGTGAACTATGAAAGTGTAGACAGGTTTTTCAAAAGATATTAGACATCCATGAATGACAGCTATTCATGACAGGCCACATGAGCCAATCAAGGAGCTTTGTCATTATCCTGAGGTATGTCAGTGAAGGGAGTTAAGAAGGGGAATGGCATAATTGCCATAGTTTAAGAGGTTCACTTGGCCTACGGGGTGGAGGATGATTGGGGGCCAGGAGGCCAGGTGGGAGCCCGCTGTAGGCATCTGGGTGAGAAAGTCTGAGTGCCTGAACTAAAGTTAGTACAATGGTCATGAAAAAAAAAAAAAAGATATCTCTGGATGGGTCCTAGAAGGTGCACAGGGAAGTATTTTCTCCTATGTAGATGAAAACACTCAATAAATTACATTGCCCGTCCTGCCCCTCACCCATCTTAGCAACTCTTGGGATCTTCCTCTGTACATAGGGCCAAATTGGGATTTTAAAATGTATTTTCCCAAAGAAACCATGTTACAAGTGGTGGGCTATCTGGGGAATTAAATGATCATTTGTAACACTGTTTCTCTGACAAATGGCTTTCAAATATCTATTTAGCATGGAATTTTTCTTCCAATGAAATCTAATATAAAGCAGAGGACAGTGGCTATTTAGCTGTGCGGAAAGGGGCTTTTGGTTCAGAATTTTGCCCTTTAAGTCTCTCTCCAAAACATCAGCCCTGAGGAAGCTTTGCAGAACCTGAGTTTGCATGGTTCACCTTTTAAGGATATGCGCCCCTTGAAAGTGTGTCTTGAGAATCCACCAAATAGCTGACATGCACACACACACACACACATACACACACACAAAATAGCATGCATCAAAACACAGACACTATGTTTGCTGCTACCAACACTAGAGGAATTTCCTGGGGAGAGAAAGGAAATGGAAAGCTGGAGTTTCCAGAGATGATTTCTTGAAAAGAGGTGTGGCTGGCACAGAACCTCCATGGACAAGAAAGATCCGGTGAGGAGAGGAAAGGAACATGATAGAAATCCTGGAGACTGGGTGCCAGTCCAGTGGCCACTAAAACTAGATGGTTGGTGTGATTTGCAGACGCAAAGATGTCCCCTGTAACCTGTCCCTTGGTATTCACAACCTAGAATAATCTCTTCTTCTTGAGTGCGGACAGGACCTCTGGCTTGTTTTTAATCAACAGAATACAACAAAAGTAATAGGATGTCACTTCTGTGATTAGCTTACACAAGATTATGTTTTCCATCTTTCTCGCAAGCTCTCTCTAATGCTTTCTCCACCTGTACATGCTGATGAACCAAGTTGTAATGTTGGAGAAGCCCATGTGGTGAGGAACTGAGAGTGGCCGCTGACCAATAGGCAGCTAGGAAGGGTGGCCTTCAGTCAAGCTTCCCTCAAGGAGCTAAATTCTGCCAACAACAATGTGAGGAAAAGCCTAGTGTGGATATTCCTCCAGGTGAGCCTTCAGATGAGACCCCAGCCCTGGTTGACAGGTTGATTGCAGCTTTGTGAGACACCATAAAGAGGAGGGTCCAGCTAAGCCATACCCATACTTCTCACCCACCATCACTGTGAAATAATAAATGTGTGCTATTTTAAGTCATTGAGTGATGTGGTAATTTGTTACGAAGCAATGGATAATGGACAGCTTGAGGCATATTCTTGCTGTCTCTGATACTTGGCTTTCTTCTCTGGAAGGGAGGGTAAAGTATGAGCCACCTCTCAGACTTGGTGGAAGGACTTGATAAAATAAGATGTGGGGGTTCCAGCATTCTTCAAAGTTCATGGTAGGTGTTCAGCAAATGGCAGCCACTACTGTTTCCCCAACCAGCACCATCAACTGTGCATAAAGGAGAAATAACCCCCTATAAACTCTTCCAAGATATGCATATTTCTCACATAGTAGAAGAATAGATATGTATGGCCCTGTGAACTGCTCTCAGAAATTTATCTCCAGAATAAGGGGGAAAAAGATTTTTAA
Source organism: Hyaena hyaena (assembly GCF_003009895.1). Lineage (NCBI taxonomy): Eukaryota > Metazoa > Chordata > Mammalia > Carnivora > Hyaenidae > Hyaena > Hyaena hyaena. Next base: position 553,940 of record NW_024081687.1, on the reverse strand, counting down.
AAAATCTCTAGATGCCTTAAACCCCTCAGTTCCTTGGTTGGCCCTGACTGTATGCAATTCTCAAAAACATGGCACCAAAGAAACTCTGGGTCCGGGACTATGGCTGGGTTTATGATACTTATTAATTAGTTTATCTTGTGTCAAGGGAAGGTGCGGGGGAAGGGCAATGTTGTGCTAGTCCTTTAAGGCAGCTTTGCCCAAGTTGTGGTAAAAAACATAAGTGTGCATTTTCTCTCTCACTGTTCCATCATACTTAACCCCCAATGCAGAGTATAACCTTTGGCTATTAGTCACTCTCTCGTAATACTTAAAATTAACAGGGTAAACATATATTCTGTCCTGCTTTGCCAGAAAAGCTTGGCTGATCCAACAGATTTTCACTCCATAGGACAGATTTTGCTGTATTAGTGCTTTCTCTTTTTTGTTGTTCCGCCTTCTCTAGGAGGAGTATTAGCTCAAAGTCATCATGAAAGGCCCATCACCACCTGCTGTTTTCTGCACGACCGCTTACGTCTCTTTTTCTTTTATAACTTCTCCGCCAGTTTGAGTAAGCACATCACACTCACTCACACACAGAGGATGCCACTGACTTCTGAGATGGCGACAGTGTGATTGGGGAATGGGGAAATCATCATCATTTATATTGACTACACTTCCATCTACCTTTTCCATTCTACCCAAGCCAGCTGTGGGGCTTGCTTTACTCACTTAAGAGCTGCTAGAGGATGCAGTTACAGTGATTCTTGAGAGGACCCAAGGAGACCAAAGTAGGTTGGAAGCTAACAGAGGGGTACCCTCTGGACTTGTATATCCCATGATCTCTAAAAACGTAACGAATTGCAATGATGTTTTAACAAGGTTGCTGATATTTAAACCTTAATGATTTCAAGAAAACAAATAGGAGGTGAAAGAACATTCTTCTTCTTTGTTGAAAACTATGGGCAGTGACTAAGTGTTTTGAACGAGTAAACTCTGAAAATAACAGTGGTTTAAAATAATAGCAGTTTCAGAGGCAACGCGGTAAGTCTTTCAGCCACTGCTTGTTTTGTTACTCCGAAAGGGGAGACATTAGTTCTTGAAAGTTCTGCATTTATGTTCACTGATGTGACAGAACACATTGCATTTTCTCAGCTATAGCCTCTGGCTGGTTGGACATAAATATGTTTAAAGACTACCTTTAAGTTAATGACTTCTAACAGTTTGAAATATCCATCAGCAAAGTTTCGATTTTTGAAGATTAAAAAGAACCTTGGGCTTTTGGGGGATGCCGCTTCTTCATCTGCAAAATGGGGGTTAAGATCTGTACTTGCAGTATTTCTGTACATTTTAGGTGTAAATAATGTACATGAAAGTGCCTGGCACAGAGTAAGGTCCAATGAATGCTGGCAGGGAAGGTGATGATGGCGACGATGTCGAAGACATTATCGCAGAGATTTGCATCTCTTGATATTCCTACTTAAAGTCTTCCTAACTCAATGAAACATCTTTGGACATTTTCCTGGATGGCTTATTAATGTAACCACCCTAGCAATTCCACATCCAGTGTTTTAGGAGATGTTACTTTTCATAAGCAACTCAAAGCCCCTCCCTCTTTATTCACTTATTTGTTTAGAGGACTCCCAAGTGCAGGGAAGCCAGCTTCCTCCGACTGGACTTGATCCTATGCAGAGTCTCAAAAGGCAAATCAGCCTCTGGCCAATTTGTTGGAACAAATGAAAATCTTAGCAAGGACCTTGACTGGAAAGTCAAGGAGGGGAACCTTCTGTCTCCTTTGCAGTCAGGGGCTTCATTCTTTACACGCGACTGAGGAGACAGTGTGACAGTAGTTTAATGTTAGCAGATGACACGCCTAACTGGCTGTGTGTTTGGGGTTCGAGAAACAGTCTCTGACCGTAGATCAGTTCTGTGGCATGTTATCTTTTCGTTACCGTGGCTTCCCTGTCATCAGAGAATATTTGTCAGTTTTTAGAGCAATTGACATTATGGATAGTTGAGACTAAGGAGGAATGACTGACTTCAACAACCTTTGCATTTTTAGTAGTTTTAGGTAAACGTCTATTTTATGGGAAGATCTCTCGGCAGAACTGAATTACTACATTAATATTAATCGTTGGAAGAAGGCAGTCTGTACCTGAATTACACAGAGCCATTAATTTAACAATACTTCCCAATTTTACCTTGGGAGCTGAAACGAAGCATGCTGACACCAGGTAATTATCAAGAAAGTATCTAAGAATAATTTCATTTGTAATTAACTGGGGACCCGGCTATTATTCCCTTGCCCCCTGCATTGTAAGTTGTTGTTTACACACACACACACACACACACACACACACACACACAGGGATTAACTCTCATTTAAGAATTAAATGCTGTCCAAGCTATGGCTGGGAGAGATGACAAAAATAAACCCAAGTTAAAAGAGTCAGGTGCTCTGTGGTTTGAAAGAGAGGCTTAGAGGGGAGGCGTAAGCACTGACATTAGAGCATCCATATCACACATCACAAATAGGAAGGGAGGACCAAGGAGTAACCAGCTTTGGGGATCCCCCTGACTGCATGGAACATTTAGAACGTTTTGCTCAGTGCTGCTTTGTTTATCGCCGGGTGGAGGTCCCCGGCATTCTATATGGTCTTCTTAAATTCTGTGTAAACACGGCAACATCAAGACTTCCTCTAGCTGGAGAGCTAGCATAACCGGTTGAGATGGGTTTTGAGCTTGATGAAGCGTCTGAGAACGGACCCGTCAGGGCCTGAATAATATCTGAATGCTTCTCAGGAGAAAAACCGCTTAGGGGTGTCTGTCAGCGGGGGAGCTTTGCCAAGGGAACCCTGCAACCAAATACCTTGATTATCTGTTACCTGGAAACGAAAGCAGCAACAAGAAAAAATATGAAATGTAGAAATGTAAAACGGGCTTGCTGCTGCCGCCTTTATACTGTGATAGGAGAAAGGAATAACTTAAAGCAATGATGGCTTTAGGAAAATCAGTGCCTGGAATTCACCACGGTGTGAATCACTTAGGATCAGGGACGCAGTCCTTCATGCAGGCACTAGGGACAGTATTTCACCAAATCGGGCTTCCTGGGGCTACTCAAAAGGAGACCTTTTCTTTTTCTGGTTGGAAGGTCTTTGCTTCTGCACGCGCGCTGTGGATTACTGCATGGGAGAATTTTCCTTGGTTTCCATGATAGTGTTTGCTAGATGATCTGGGGTGGGCAACTTGAACCTGTTTGTATGCGGCCCAGGTGAGGCAAAGGAAAAGATGGAGAAATGGCCACAGACCTTCATTTTCTTTAAAGAGACGATTTTGCTTTTCTTTGCAATCCCACTTGGAAAGAAAGCAACTCTCTGCTAATAGCGCTGAGCAGCAATGTTGCTTTGCTGGATAAATGCACCTGGCTGAGGAAGTCTCTCCTAGCCTTTGGGATCTACCAGGTTCTCATCACATTCTGGCCAAGCAAACCGGTGCCTAGGCAAACAGCTCTTCAAGGGCAAATGCTCTGCCCAGTTCAAGGTCTGGCACTGGGTTTGCTGAATGATATCCCTAGAGACCCCAACAGAAGCCTAATGAAGCTAACTTAGCTTATACCTAATACCTGAAACACACAGTCATGTGCGAGCCTCATGGCATACTGGCGGCCTAGAAACCACCCTCGTGGCTATTTATCATTGAGTTTACACGTGATTGCGTCTTTCCCAGTAGAAGAGGCTTGGATGTAAGAAGGTTTCTAGCAGGGGCGCCTGGATGGCTCAGTTGGTTAAGCATCTGACTCTTGGTTTGGGCTCAGGTCATGATCCCGCAGTTTGTGACTTCGAGCTTCGTATTCTGCTCTGCATTGTCACTGCTTGAGATTCTCTCTCCTTCTCTCTCTGCCCTTCCCCTGCTTGCGCTCACGTGTGCTCTCTCTCTCTCAAAATAAATAAATATACTTTTTTTTTTTAAAAAAAGGGAAATTTCCAGCAGATGTTCGCTGGATGTTGGGATTGCCTGAATTTGCACATCCTCCATCTCATATTAAACAAGCAGAGAAAGCTATCGCTCTCTTTCATGGGCTTAAGGTTCAGATGTGAAAACTATACACCTGAGATCCTACTGAAGCTGTTTAGTTAGCTGTAGTTGCGACTACCTTGATTGGCAGGCAATGCAGAAATTTGAATAATTAATTGAATCATTTGAGTCATTAACTCCTGGACTCTTACCATCTCAAAGGGACTTTAAAGGTCACTGGGCACTTTGCAACATCACCGTGTAGCAGGACTTCAGCTTTTTTTTTTAAATGTTTATTTAGTTTTGAGAGAGAGAGAGAGAAAGCATGGGGGAGGGGGGACAGAGAGAGAGGAAGACACAGAATCCGAAGCCGACTCCAGGCTCCGAACCGTCAGCACAGAGCTCAACACAGGTCTCAGATTCACGAACAATGAGATGATGAGCCGAGCAGAAGTCGGACGCTTAGCCAACTAAGCCACAGGCCTCAGAGGACTTCAGCTTTTGCTTGAAGACTATGAGTGATGGGAAACTCACCACCTAATGAGGCAGCCTGTTTGGAATTTGGGTTGCTCTAATTCAGGGTTTGGCAAGCCGCTCTGTGAAGGCCTGACCCTAAATACTTCAGGCTTAGCAAGCCATACACAGTCTCTGTAATAAATACTCGACCCTGCCCTTGTAGCAGGAAAGCGTCATAGACAATATGTGAATGAATGGGCAGGCTGTATTCAGGCAGATCTTGATTGACACAAGTAGCCAGTGGGCGGGATTTTCGCCCATCGTTGCTCTCCTAAGTGTTATTTTCCTTTGTCCCCAAGAAGCCCCTGTCTCCTGGCAGCCTAGATCAACCTTCTGGGGCCACACCTAAGTGCTGATGAAACCATCTCCGATAAGGAAACCCTTCGGCTTTTGGAAATGACGATACCCTCTTTCCAAGTTATGTGTTTCCTTGTCTCCCGTTTCTCGACTGTCCTCAGTTTGTCCTGGCCAAGTCTCTCGCCCCCTCCTGAGTGTGCTCACCTGGCTTATCTTATTTTGATAACCACTGAAATATGGGGGTCAGAAAGGAAGGTTTCAGACCCCAAAGCCTCCTTTCCTACACAAACATGGTGCTCGAGGCCTCTTCATTTCATTCCACCTGCCCTTTGTGTCGTCCCCTACCCAGGCTCTGTCCCTCACCCAGGTGGCCTTGTTAGCAGAATGCAGATGGTTCACACTGCCACTCAGCCCAGAGGCCACACCTCCTCCACATAAAACCAGCGAATCCCCCCTCTGACCCTTGCCGACCAGGGGGCTGGCATTTTCTTCCTTTGAGCTGGAGATGCTAACAAGTCAGGTGACAGGGACCGCGGGAGGCAGGCGTGCTTGGTCAACCTTAGAGAGTCCTATGAAATTGTTAGGGATTATCAGGACCAGCCCAGCCCGTGGAAGCCCCAGGTTCAAGTTGTGGGGTCCACTAAATATCAGCTTTGAGGTTGAGGGACTGTCTTGACCAAACTCCCTTGTACGTGATGAGAGCCAGTGAGACATGGGATGTGGAAAGCTCTGGAAAACTGTAAAGCACTACAAACAACTGGGAAGTACTTAATAAGCAGAGATACCTATTTTTATTTTATTTATTTTAAAATTATTTTAATTTTATTTTAGAGAGAGAGCACTTGCAATTGGGGGAGAGGAGCATAGGTGGGGAGAGAGAGAGAGAGAGAGAGAGAGAGAGAATATCTTAAGCAGGCTCCATGCTCAGTGTTGAGCCTGACGCGGAGCTCAATCTCACAACCCTGCAATCATGACCTGAGTAGAAATCAAGAGTCATATGCTAAACCAATTGAGCTGCCCAGGCAGCCCAGAGATACCCATTTTTATTTAAAAAAAAATTTTAGTGTTTATTTTGGGAGGGGAGAGAGAGAGAGAGAATGAGCGGGGAAGGAGCAGAGAGAGGGAGACACAGAATCTGAAGCAGGGTCCAGGCTCTGAGCTGTCAGCGCAGAGCCTGATGTGGGGCTTGAATTCATGAACTGTGAGTTCATGACCTGAGCCAAAGTCAGATGCTTCACCGACTGAGCCACCCAGGCGCCCCTTTTCTGAACCATTTCTAAGGAATTCCTTCCTCCCTCCTAGACCCCACTTCCCCCACCCCCACATCAAAGGCTTATCTGGCTGGAGACCCATACATGTCCTAGTCTATGAGTTACAACTAGGTTTGACTTTGCTCAGCAGGCCTTCCCTTTCCGTGCCTGGAGTGCCCCACCATTCACCTGCAGTCCCTGCCAAGTGTAATCCCTGTACATGGAACATTCCCTGCTTCCTCAGTTCTCCTCCCCCTCCCCAGTCCCTTCCACTTGGCTGATTCCCACTCATCTTAGAAAATTCCCCACCAGGAAGCCCTCCCTCATCTCCAAAGTCCAGGGAAGGGTCCCTCTCATGACCACGCAGCCACCAGGCACCACAGCACTGACCACCCCCCTACCCTGGTCTTGCTACACGTCCTGCTGACTGGTCTGTCCCCGTTAGACTATGAGTGACATGAGGGCAGGGGCCACCGCTGTGTGTTCATGGCTCAATGCTTAGAACCAACAGAGTGCTGGGCACATAGTAAATGCTCAATACACGCTTATCAGGTGAATGAGTGTACAAACGAATGGCTGAGCTGGGGAAGAAAATCTGTGAATGGGTGAACTAGTCAGGCCTCCGTGCGTGCTATGCATCTGTTATAGGTCACCAAGCCTTGCCTCACACGCAGTGCCCCTTGTGGTGGACTATGTCCCTCACAGTGGCCTTGAAAGGGCTGAGGCTGGCTGGCAGGCATCATGACCCCATTGTCCCCAGGGGTGATGGGAGATCAGGTGGGAATCTGGCTGCCTGCAGGCTGGGGCCCTGTTCTCCTAGGGACTTTACACACACGTGTCATTTGTAATCCTAAACGTCGGGTAGGCACTTTCTATGTTTTCATTGCCCCTATTTTCCTTTAGCCTGGTAGACAAAATGGGGTAATGGCTAGGAACGTGGGCTTTGGCGTCAGGGAGACCAGCTTACAACTTGCAAGTCTGTCATTTGCCACCTGTGTGACTTTAGGGAACCCATGTAAGCCTTTAAAGCTTCCCTCGAGGAAGGGATAACGGACCTACGTTACATGCTTTGGGGACGTCAAAATGAGCTCTTGTAGACAAAGCACTGGGTACCTGGAGTATCTGCACGGTTTTCGCCCCCCATAAATGTCCCTAGAAGGACCCAGAAGACAGAGGGCTTCTCTAACGCATCTTTGCATCCCTAGTGCCTAGCAGTGTGGAAGCCACTTGCAAATTTGCGGACGTGTTCCCCCACTGCATTGCAGGTGGACATCTTGGAAAGATGTGCCCTAGGGACACATGGGCCTCCTTGATCTCAATGCTCATGAACTCCCCACCTCTACGGAGAAGAGCATGGGGAATGACATGGCAAAATAGGGGAAGCGGTACCTGCTGCCTCCTTGTCCCACCCCACGCACACACGGTAAAGGATGAACATGCTGGCTTTGGCTACAGCATCAGCTAGCAGTTTTCAAATCTTTGCGTCCTGTGAACGAGATGCGTGTGCCGTCAAATCACATTTCCCCACGGGCTGCCTTGTTTCCCAGAATAGTAGGGCCCAGATAACCGCTGCATGCGGAAAACGAGCTCTGAGGTTTCGTGTGCCGTAAGCACTGGGTTCTCTGCCCAAGTTAGGGATCAGTTCCACCTACACATCGGGAAGTCTGTGCTAAGGAGGGAGCCAGCTGCCGCCAGGGCACCAGGAAACCACTCTTCCTATAGAGTTCCCGTAGGCCAGCTCCCTGGCTGCCGGTGACCATAAAATCTGGCTGGGGACTCAGAGGATTAAAGGGTGTTGCTTCCAATTTCTCTAGAAAACGTCACATCTCTACCATTGCACATGGGCTGAGTTGCAAAGTGGTTTTCCCAGAAAAGTGCTGCCTCTGACTTCAGTTTCTTAAGAGACAGGTTTCTGTTTGGTTGGGTTTGCAGGGTTTTTCAATATGAGTTATAGCATCTCAATGATGATGATGATGGTGGTGATGATGATGATGATGATGGTGGTGATGATGGGGGTGATGATCATGATGACTGGAGGAAGTATCCTGTCGCTGGGCCTGCTACTCCCCAAACCCCCTTGGGGGGGATCTGCACCTTTGAGACCCACAGCTGGGGTATGCGTTGTTCTTGGGTAGGTAGGATCCCCCCGTCCTCTGCAGGGTCCATCCTCTGCTTCCATCTCACACAGGAAGAGAGGAGAGCCGGGTGGGGGAGGGCCAGGAGCTTGGTCCTGTGGGTGAGGCGGTTCTTATTCCCAGCCTGTTGAAGACGGGGCAGTGGTGGGGTATTGAGACCCTGGGAACCAGGAAGCCTGGCTTCTGGGCCCAGCTCTGCCTTGAAGCACCCAGTGGATCTGGGCAAGTGACCTCTCTCATCTGTAAAAGCAGGAGTCCCTGCCCACTAGAATAGGCTCCATATGTCACAGCACCGTTTCCTGGGTGTTGGGGTGTATTTTGGTGAGGTCCCAGAGGATCAAGAGACAGGCTGCAAATCTTCCAGCAAACACACGCTCACTCATGGAGCACCGTAGATGCTGGTCCTCAGCTAGGGACTTTTGGGGACAAGCACTCCATTTTAGCGATTATGTTAAATAACTTAAGGAGCATCGTACATAAGGCAGACAACTGAAAGGGCCTGAATGTGAACCCCAGTCTGAGAGGCCCCAAATGCCGAAACAGGAAGGTACCCTGGGGCAGGTTACAGGGACTCTGGTCGCGGGCAAGGAGACAGGGGAGGTGGGGTGGGGAGGCATCCCCTAGGGCCAGGGAGAGGCGATGGTGGCGGAGGCTTGATCTCGAGGCAGCTGCCCCCGACTTCCAGTTCTCAGAAGGTAGGAGGAGCTCGGAGCAGGGAGCTGAGCGACCTGTACTTCCATGATGAAAGACAGTCATAGCAGGAGCAGAGTGTCCAGGAAAGAGGGAGGGAGACCGAGGAAGGAGGAGGCTCCTGCCTCACTCGCGTCCTCAGGTCCCGTGTACGCCACGTGGGTGGGAGCTTGTCACACACACCCACGCGCCCACAGCCACACTCATCGCGCTCGCGCCCGGGCCGGGCCCATCCCCGCGCGCCCGTGGGCGCCGGGCCTCAGCCGGCCACGCCGCCGCCACCTGCTGCTGCGTCCCCAGTGAGGGGGAAGGAGCATCTCCGTGTCTTCCGCATCCGCTTCCCGCCAGGCGCCGGCCCCCAACTGCCCCGGCCCGGCCGAGGCCACTTCTTCCCCAGGGACCCCTCCCCAGCGCTGAGGGGGAGGCGGTGAGAGGGAGGAGCTCCGGCCGCAGCCGCCCGCCCTCTCCCTCACCCCTCCCCGCTCCCCCTCCCCTCCCCTCCCTTCCCTCCGGCTGCCGCAGCCCAGTTCGTGGCGCGCGTCCGCGTGGCCTCCCCGGAGCGAGTCGCTAGGTGACGGGGCCGGCTCCGCGGACCCGCGGCCGGGGAAGCCCGCGCGCGCCGTCAGCAGCCGCGCCGCGGGGCGCGGGCGGGGGCTCACGGACCCTCCCCCATCCGGGCTGTAGTCCCCGACTCGCCCGCAGCCTCCCACCCCCCATGATACGGTACCCGGCGCGGATCGCCACCACCCAGGCGCCCCTCCCTCGCGGGGACCCCGACACCGCCGATCCCCTCCTCCTTTACAGCCGGTGCGCACCGCTCTGCGCGCGGCCGGGTGGGCGCCCCACCGCCCCGATCGCCGTCGCTGCTGGTAAGGTGGGTTCGGGGGCCGGGGCGGGACCGGGAGGGAGTGTCGGAGGGGGTGGGGGGCGGGAGAGAAGCCGGCGGCTCCCGCCACCGAGGCCGCAGACCGGACATGTGCTAAAGTTTCTGGGGCTCGGCGCCCCGCCGGGCGCACAGCGCGGGGCGCAGCGGCACGGTGGGTGGGGCGGCGCGGAGCTGCGGGGCGCCAGCCGCCGCGGGCCCCCGCGGGGTGCAGCTCTGCGAGCTGTCACGCTCTCTTTCTCTCTTTCCCTCCGCGCTGCCTCCCCGAGGTCCTCCCGCCGAGCCCCTGCGCGGGGCATGAGGAGCCCCGGGGCGCCGCCCGGAGACGACCCGGCTGCGCGCACACCTCGCCAGCGGCGGACGGGGACATGAGCGGCGCGCGCGGGGTCCGGCGCCCGGCGGACGGCTCCAGCCGGCGGCGGCCAGCGGGTCAGCGCTGCCCGGGAGAATGAGGAAGGAGCCCGTGGCAGCCTGCTCCTGCTCCTCCTCCTCCTCCTCCTCCTCCTCCTCCTCCTCCTCCTCCTCTTCCTCTTCGCCTTCCTTCGACTCCGGCGCCCCGGGCCCGGCTGTGGCTCTGCTGCGTGCCTCGCGCGCCCCCCGCCCGCTTCCGGATGCGCTGCTCGGTAAGCCAGGCCCTTCGCCTCGGGAACAAAGCCCTTACTGGTCGGGAGGCCGCCTCTGAGCCCCTTTACTGGCCCCCACCGAAAGCCTGGAAGCCTGCGGGGCTTCCGATTGAACCCCTCCATTCCCCCCACTCTCAAACCCTCCTTGGGAGGCTGACCGGCTCTGCCATCGGGGAGGCAGATGCGGGCTTGACACGCAGGCGGGAGACCTGTTTGGTCCAGATAAGGATATATGTATCTTGGTTCAGACTCCCGGCTGGGGGGAGACTCATTTGTGGAGGGAGACGACTCCTATATAGTGACTACGTAATGGGTGTCCTAGCCGAGCTGGGTAATGTGCCTCAAAAACACCCAAGGAAGTCGATTCCCCTTCCTCCATGGCTCGGATTTGGAAACTGAGGCTCAGAGAGGTCGAATGACTTAATCAAGGTCACAGGGCCAGCTTGTGAGAGACCAGGATTGGAAACCAGCTTCTCCACCAGGCTGATCCCCTTTGTAGCAAATACACTTGTTCCAGTTCTACTAACGACTCTTTTCTGGAATCGTTGCATGTGTGTGGAAATACTTGGTAACAGTGAGTATCTGCTTGGGTGAAGTACATTGCTGGTAGCGTATGCTGGTAGCGTTTAATTTTTGTCCGTTCCTCCGTCATCTGGCTGCTAACGCCTAATGTGAGTTGTAAACAGAAGGTTACTTCTCTCAGTTAAGGGGGGAGAATAAAATGTTCCTTTGGGTGCTTTCTTTTCTGCAGTACTGCTTCTCCCAGGCCTCTTCAAGAGTGCAAAGGGTAGTATTTGGGTCCTCTCCGGAGTCCCTTTGAGGCTGTGCCGGCCCGCACATGGTCAGCCTCAGAAGCTGGGACCTAAACCTTTCTACGAGTGAGGGCTCCTCAAGGCTACCTTCCCCTGGTTGTGTAAGTCTTGGAGATGGTTACTTAACAGGGGCTGATCACTGGGGCTGATCCCAGATGGCCACTGTTCAGGAACGGATCCTACCAGAAATTCTGTCCAGGCTCATGCTTGCTAACCCTCCCTTTCAGCAGAACTTCACGCTTTCTAGCCTAGAAGAAAAGGGGCGGGGGATTAATGTAGACATGGGACCCTCTGCTTGTCCCCAGGTCACCGGCTTGCAGCTTTTCACTGTTGGCTTCAGTGTCCTTAGGTCAGCACCGCAAGGGGGAATCCACATGGAATCCTTTGGTCCTGGTCTGAGCGGCTTATTTAATCAATTGAGTCTCTAGGTGCTAAGCTTGGCTGTCATGTCATCTATAGTTTCCGAGTTGGTGTAGGGAAAGCCCTTGGCGGCAAGGAACCTCAGTTTCCCGATTCGCAGAGTCCCACTGGATGACATCTCAGTGCCTTTCCAACGAAACACTTCTGTGAGCGGGAGAAGAGTGGGTTACTGGCCTGAGCCAGGGCACGTGAGCTCCTCAGACACATGCGTTTGGACGGATAGTTCTGCACCGATAGACTGTGGCTGCCCAGGAAGAGGATGTGGTTGAAGTGGGGAGCCGCAAGATTCGGGTTCCACCCAAAGAAGGGAAGGTTGAGTGGCGCTTTGGTGGATTAATTACTGGCCTAAAGCATGGTGGTTATAAAACATCCCACGGTGCCAGATTGAGGTTATGGGAGAGGTTAGGCTTTTCACTGGGAGAAGTGGCATTGGCCTCTAGGAACTGATGAAATACGGTGCGTCAATTAGATGTCCAGCTGGCTAGAACGTAGCAAGCTGGTGAGCCTTACTTCCGGAAAGAATCCATTATAGTGGAGTAGGTAAAGCTTTTTCAACCTAAACAATTAGCTGTGCCAGTGAAGTGATGGTTAGATTCCCCCCACTCCATTGTTAGCTGAGACCCCGACGTACGCCTTGCCTGTTGGCAGCTAAATCCATCAACTTGACCCATGAGCCCTTAATGGGGTTGTCATAGGTCTTTTAAAAGATGTGGATTAATGACCCTTTCAAGTATTACTGAATCCCGTTGAAATGGGCATGTGCCTCACCTTTTTCCCAGTAACTAAGCCCCCGGAAGGTTTTGTAACTGTTTGAAATTCACAAAACCGGAGCAAAGCTTTCTTTGCGACTTGCTCAGAGGGTCTGCAAGCAGCAAGCAGTGCGTGTCCCGTGGGCCTATCCATCTCCCAGCCTTCGTGCCTCGGCTCCTCGTGGCTAACTGGTCAGGCTTTGAATAAAAATGAACGTGGAGAAACCATCTTCATTGAGTTACTTTCGAAAATGCTAATGTAATTATGAAAGGACAGTTTTTATGTCGTGTATGATACTTGCTGTCTGAAGCCAGATCACACACATAAGACAGCACTCCTGTTACTGATAGTTGCGTTTATAATTTGTCGATTCTTCCCCCCCCCCTTTATTTTTGCTCCCCACCCCCAGCATGAAAATGTACAATGAGGAATAAATTCTCCCTTTTGAATTTTGGGTTTGTCTTCAACTCACCTTTTTTTTGGGGGGGGGGAGGAAAGATCTCTAAAGCCGAGCTCAGGCACACTGTACATATAGTGGCCTCGTGTGCAGATATATTTCAGGTGCCTTCAATTTCTTTTGGGATGACAGGATGGGTGTGTATCACAAACGCGTAACAACAACGAGGCTTTCCCTTGTTGGCATCCGGACTCTGAACTGGGATCTAGACCCTGAATTCTTGCTCCGAGCTGACATGCCCAGCATCCTGAGAACCCAGTTCAAGTGCTAGAGGTGGGTGCAACGTTAGGGACGGACAGAGGTACCTGTGGGAAGCTCAGATGAAAGGAACATCCCCACAGTCCAGGAAACCCGCGATTTGTTCCTGACTCTGTTGTTGGTTGGCTCTGTGACTTTGGATCCGTTCTTCCTGTTCTTGAGGCCTCAGTTCAGGCACCTGCAGGCAGTGTGTATGTTTGTGTGTGTCTGCGTATGCCTGTCCGTGTGTGTGTGTGTGTGTGTGTGTGTGTGTGTATGTTAGTAGGAGGCGATCTCTCCAACTCTAAGCTTGAAGAGTCCTCGGATACGGATGCAGCCCGTTATTAATAGCTCTGGAATGCTCCGTACTTTAAAGTTACATAACATCTTCAATTAGACATCATATAAACAGTGAGGAGAACTGGTCATTATAAAACACGCTGTTTATTACCCTAAGTGGGGACTCTGTTCTGAACGTGTAATGACAGGGTTTTCACCCTAAATGATGCCAGCTTCCTGATCGGGATCCCTTGCGGGGTAGCATCTTGGTATGTGTCTGAAAAATCTAGAGTGAGTTGTGACCCTCTCCGGGGTCCATGTGGCAGGAGCCTTCATATACTTTGGGTCACTGGGGTAGGAAGAATATGTCATTCTGTCTGTGTAACTCAAGGTCCTGGGGACTCTGAGCTTCTGCCTCAGTCTCAGGCCGTTCCTGGAAGGTAAGGAGGGGAAGTGTGTAATTACTGTTTGCAGTTGTTTTGAAAATGGAAAGTACTTTAATTAGAGCCTTGAACTCAACTGAAGCTGAAAAGACGGTGAGACGTTCGTGGATTTGGCAGTGGTATTTTTGCCGGATTCTCTGCGAGGGCTTCCTTGCAACACTGAAAGTGGGCTGCTGTCCGAGGTCGGCTTTCCTAACGGAGCTGCAGTCATCGGCAGATACAGACGGTGCGAGAGGAGGCAGGCGACAGTGGGGGAAGGACCCAGCAGTCCTTAAATGTGTTGTCCTCTTCAGATGTCACCAATCTCCTGTTCTAGATGAGGAGCCCGGGGCTCGAGAGAGTGTCACCTGGAGTGTGTGCTCAGACTCATGCAGTTAGTGAATGGCAGAACCGAGGAGGATTTCACATTAAGTCACCCGGGCCACACCTCACTTCCGCCATCACTGCAGTGTGCCTGGCAACCAAATTGTGTCCTTCGCTCCAAATTTCTACATAACGCTGTGGCACCGAGAAAGCATTCAGGAGATTTGATGTGGGTGACCTGTTGGGGGGGTGGATTTGACCACAGAGATTTCCAAAGTCACTGGCATTTGTGTTAGGACATTGGATTCCTTGTTACTGCGTGTCTGATATATTAGGTTCAGAAGATACTCTTGATATAAGCCGAGTGCCACCCCAAAAGGGTTGGTGTTGGTGGTTCTTCGGGGGAGGGCTAAGATAGCCCCTTGAGATTCCGTGTCACCCTAGGGTTCCGGGGGAAAGGGTCACAAGCTGGCACGTGGGACATGTGGGAAGACGTTGCTGGCCTGCACCTCTTAAAAGGGCTCCAGAATCAGTTATGTAACAGAAGCTTCCGGAGGAGTGTGACTGCCCCTCCAAGATGCCACACGGGTTAATCCTCCAGAAAGAACAAGCCAGAAGGAAATAGGAGGGACGTGTACCAGAATCAAGGTTCACCTGCAGCTTTTAAGAACTTCCAGGACTTGGGGGAAATGCAGGTTTTGAAGACCTTTGTGAGCCACTGAAAAGAGTTGCTATCATCACAGGCTCTCCAAACGGTGGGCGGAAGTCCACGCACATTCGTACGTTCTTTGCAGATGGGCCTGCGGGTGTGGATGAGTGTCACCCATACCCAGGATGAGAGGTTCCAGACACATGATGTACAGACAGCAAAGGATTCACCGGAGTCACCTGGCTCCACGTTCTCCCAGCCACCCCCAGGTTGCTGCTTTTCATCTGCAGCTTAAAATCCTTCCAGCCAGGACGCTGGCCCTGCCCGAATCATGCGGGTGAGTTCGGGACAAACCCGACCCTCCCTCTAGCTCCCCTGGATCACTAAACTGCTTATCTGCCAAGAGCTTCAGGTTTCATGATAGGTGATTAACAAACAAAAGGATACATGGTGTGTGGGAAAACTCCACTGCGATTGACCTGCCTCTGCAGCTAGCACAGTTTTTTGATTCGACGAATTAGAAATAATGTTGCATGGCCCTCACGAGACTCATAGAGTCTGTACCCCTTGCCCCCAAACCTTGAGAGAACAGATGCCCAGCATTTTCAGCTCTGGGCCAGATTTCTAGTACACAGCTATTAAATGGCAGAAAATGCAAAAGCAGCCACGCAGGGACATCAGAGATAAGGCAGGAGAACGTGGAAGTCCATGGCGTTATATATTTTTTTTAGTTAAAAAAATTTTTAAGTTTATTTGTGTTTTTTGAGAGAGAGAGAGAGAGAGAGAGAGGGAGAGAGAGAGAGCAAGCAAGGGAAGGCAGAGAGAGAGGGGGAGACAGAGTCCCAAGCAGGCTCCATGTTGTCAGTGCAGAACCAGATACGGGGCTCGAACACTGACCGTGAGCTGAAGTCAGGAGTCAGGTGCTTAACCGACTGAGCCGCCCAGATGCCCCTGAGGTCTGTGACCTTTGCTCAGGGATTACGAGGAAAAGTGTTTAGGACGTGGCCGTGGACATGATGGAACGTCCATCTACAGCACCGAGAATCCTGGAATAGACTGACTGAAGAATTTCAGCTGTTTTCATGCTGTCTGTGTTTGTGGCTTAGGATGAATGCAAATGACGGGGACGGCTTGACACAGGGCTAAAGCCTCCACCTTCACAAGCCCTCCTGGCGGGCGCAGAGTGGTGTGTCTTGGTCATGTTCCAGGCTACATGCTCCTGTGATTGTTAGTGAAATTTGAATCACAGGGTCCCCGGTGGTGTTTGGGGGGCGGGGTTCACGGTATTCCCAGGTGGCTCAGTTTCTTAACGGTCTGCGATGAGCTGATGTGTGCGGCACTTAGTACCTGCAGCAGGAAAGCAAGTAGGGAATGTCCAAGGACCCCGTGGTTTTTTGGTCACCCCTGGTTTCCAGCCTTGCTCAGCTAACTGAGATCCCGGCCAGCCCACCGCTTCGTTCTGCCACAGGTTGTTTCAGTTCATAGTGGCCTTGACGTGACCCGCGGAGGATCCTCGATTGCTTTTAATTCATGAAGTGGGTGGTAACAACAATCATCTTTTTAATCATCAATATTGACAAGTGTCTTATTTTTAAATAGGATGAATGTGTCTTGAGAGCCTAAGGCACATGCGGAAAATGATTTATGAACGCGTACGGTTTCACTAATGTGCTGAGAAGGCTTTATCGAACACTTCTAAAAAAGTAAGCCTGGCTTTGCGACTTGGGAATCTAAGGATAGGAGTGGAAGTCGGGATCCTGGATTCTCCACCCAGAAAGCAGGAGTGAGTGGAACAGTACACTTGATTTCTAGAAGGGAATGTCGAGACTCCCTTGGATCAGTGTTACTGATGAGATCAGCATTACTTCGGTCCTGAAATTCCCTGTAGATACTGATGCTGCTTCTACCTAAGGACTAGTTGTCTCCAGGCCCCGCCCCCAGGACATCGCCATGGAGTTCGAGCTCTGTGCCATCCATCTGCCCGGGGCCTGGCATTGTCTCCTTCTATCGGCGGGCCACCCTCTGGTTCTGCCTGAGCCCTGGGATGGCACCCCCGCCCTTCAGCAGCTCATTCAAACTTTGGGAGACTTGGGTATTGCAGTGGGGTGTGGGCTCTCCCTGGGGGGTAGTCAGGGGCCTGACCATCGGGGCTGCCTTCTGTCTGTGTCACCTGGGCGCCCAGGCATAAGCTTCTGCCCCACTCTGTTCCTCTCTTGGCCTCCTGGGCTGGCAGTGTGAGGACCGGGCCATGCAGGGATTTTCCCCAGTGGGTTTGGGGGACCACCTCCATGCCTGCACCCGGGAGCTTACTAAAGTACGGATGCCTGAGCCCTGCTGCAGACCTGTTGAATCAGAACCAGAATCTGTGTTTTTAACACCCTCCAAATAATTCTTCTCTCAGCCACACCGAAATTCTTGACCCACTGGTTGTCATGGCTGGCTGATCACTAATGGCCCTTCCTGCTGCAGAATCCTTAGACTGTGGCACACCTCTTGTGCCGGCCACTCCCCTCCCAGCTCCACCCAGGCCGCCCTCCTCTCTCCTCGCCACCCTTCCCACTTCCCCTCTGCCTTCTACAGTGTGTTCCGGAGCAGCCCCCTGGCTCACGACTCCCTTCTGTTCAGAGCTCCCTTGTACTTGCTGTCTTCCCGAGGACAGTGGCCGGTGACTTTGGGAAGGTCCTGGGCCCTGCACGAGCTGGCCCTGGGTCTGATCACCTCTCCTGCCTCCTGCCCCTTGCTTCTGCCCTGCTAATACGCCATTCCTAAAGCCACACAGCTACCAGGTGTTCACTCTGCAAGAGTCCCTGGGAGCTGGGGACTGACGAGGCCGGTGGGGAACAGCCCCGAGGAGCTGCCGTGTTCTGACCCACCACTACTTCATAAACCCCCACAGAGGGATGCGCTTACT
Organism: Hyaena hyaena; assembly: GCF_003009895.1. Lineage (NCBI taxonomy): Eukaryota > Metazoa > Chordata > Mammalia > Carnivora > Hyaenidae > Hyaena > Hyaena hyaena. The sequence continues at coordinate 536,295 of NW_024081687.1, read as the reverse complement.
AAGCTCACTGGGGCAAATCTCCAGGGCCTTCTGCCAGAGTAGAAGCTGTTTCAGGAGCAGCCCTTTAGCTGGGCACCGTATTTTAGGGTGACCCGTCACCGGTCAGGGTTATCAAGTGGGTATAGAAATCTCTTCTGGAAGAAGTTTCTAGAAAGAGGCTAGATTTTTTTTTTTCCTCCTCACCACCTGGGGCTGGACAGTTCCTTCCGTGGCCATTAATCCCAGTGATCTGCCATCCGTCTTCCTCTTCCTTCCACAAACACTTCCAGAACACCGGCCACATCCAGGCCCGTCTAGGCCCTGTGATGATCCGGAGAAACGGCAGCTGTAGAGGACCAGAGTTGGCCTGGCTTCCTCTCTGACGCCTGCCCTGGCTCTGCTACAGATGGAACAGTGAGGCCTGGACGTTACTCCTCTCGCCTTTATCTTCTCCCAGTAGAGACGAGGAGCTGTGGCCTGGGTGTTCAGGAATGGCTCTCCTGGGGCCCGGGTAAGCACAGAAAACCGGACTCAGAAATACCTATCGCGTGGTGAAGAGGAGGGAGAGATGGGCCATCCTGGAATGTCGGCCTCTGAGGCAAGCCGAGTGCATAACTGGGTGGAGATACGGAAGCTACAGAGGGTCTTGGCGATAGGCTATGGGGTCGGTACAGGGAGCTAGTTTGGGTCCTCTTGAAGCCAGCCTGCCCAGCACTGTATCAACACGGCAAAGACCATGGAAACTTCAGACTCTTCTGGGCCCTGGCCACTATAGATGCTTCTCGAATCTTCTAGGGGGGGCAATTTTCACGCTCCGCTTTGATACTCTTGCAGATTCCTGCTCTGTATACGTTGGCCAAGCCTTTACTGAGAGTCCAGCAGGCAGGAAGATGGTGGTAGACGAGGTGTTCCTTGTTCCTTCAGTCGACTCTGAGACCTCTGGGAACCGTGTTATGTAACCACGTGTAGCTCACTAGAGTGGCTGGTGCGCCTGAGCAGGCAGAGGTGGGAAAGATGGGTTTGGACGGAGGAGGCTAGAGGCATCTGACATCAGCCTTGAGAGATGAATAGCGACTTAAGATGAATAGCGACTCGTCAAGCAGTGCTGAGGCGGAAGGGCATTCCAGGAGGGGAAGTAGGAGCAGATGTCACGGAGGTTGGGCCGATGGGGAGGGGTGAATGAGCCACGGCAGAGGGTTGTAGTGTCCAGCTGCGGAAGCAGATGCATCAGTCTTGGCTTGATGGGCGTGGGTCTTACATGCCAGCATAAGGAGTGTTTCGTGTCTCAAAAGTGACGGGGAGCCACGGGAGGTGTTTGAGTGAGAGGGTGGCTTCTAAAAAGCCAACTAGTGGTCCTGGTTCATGCGCCCTCCATAGCTTCTCCGTTCTAGTGGAGACACATGAAGTGTTTAGGAAGACGGGCTGTGTGGATATAAGCATGCTTGTCTGGGCTGCGACCTCCAGGCCATTTTTCCAGCTTCGCCGTGTCCACTTCTCTGTATTTACTGAGTGGTTCTCCAGCCCTGCTGTTCAGACCCCAGCTTCGCTGACCCTGCTGGGGCTCGGAGGGAAGGTGAGGGAGCTGCTGGCTCAGGCGCTCGCTGCCCGGCCACGGTGGACTCTGGCCAACAGGAAATGGAGCGGGCAGTGTCCCAGCCTGATTCACCGAGCCGTGGGTCTCCCTGCGCCTCTGCAAACGCATCCAGGCTGCTCCTGGCCTAAAAACAGTGCTCCCAGACCTATATCCACGGCTGAGAGAGCCCAGGGCAGACATCGGCCGGCTGCCTTCCCTGCGCTCCCCCTAGCAACGGGCTTAATGGGTGGGAAAGGGAGTCCGTGTCGGGAGCCGAAGCATGTGCCTCTGGGTGCTATGCCCATTTGCTTTGAAATCATCATGCTCGGCAGGGCGGTGACTCACGCAGACCCAGTGGGGCAGATGGGACGCGAGGAAGAAGGTTCCAGGGGTCACTAGGCTTACCTTACCTCTGTCTCTGCCCCCACTTTCTCATTGCTAAGGGAGAGGGAGAAAGAGAGAAAGCATATTCTACAGGCCAGTGGGTAAATTTTTAGCTGTTTCTGGGGAGTTTGGCCTTGGCAAAGAGCCCTCCTGGGGACAGGCTGGGTGCCAAGTCATGCCAAGGGCAAAGCATCTCGGGCAGTGAGAGGAGCTGCCGTGTGCTAGAGAGTTCACCACCCCAGAACAAGGGCCCGGGAAGGAATGCATCTCCACCTTCCTGTTGGCCCAATTTATAGGTCAGCACACCGAGGCCCAGAGACATGAAGCTACTGGCCCAAGGTTGCACAGTGGGCTTGTAGCCCAGCGGGGCATCAGATCATTCCAGAGTCAGCCGTGATCTCCGAGGCTGGCCAGTGCCCAGTGCTGGCAGGCATCCACGTGGCAATGGACAGTTTGTACTCACGCTGCCTTGCTGCCCACGGGGTGCAGAGGACGTGGCTTTCTCCTTGTTCCTGTGCCTTTTGTCTCGGAAGCCAGGGTGAGAGCCAGGGGCTTGGGCAGTCAGAGTCGGAGGGGGCCGGGCATGACACATATAGCTCTGACCGTTTCTTCACTTCTTTGGTTTCTGAAGCTTGTCTGGATGTTTAATGCAGGAAGAGAGCAATATTAGAACAAATCAGGGGTGCCTGGGTGGCTCCATCGGTTAAGCACCTGACTCTCTATTTTGGCTCAGGTCATGATCTCACGGTTCATGGGTTCAAGTCCTGTGTTGGGCCATGCGCTGATAGTGCCGAGCCTGCTTGGGATTCTCTTTGTCTCTCCCTCTCTCTCTGCCCCTCCCTTGCTCACGCTCGCCCATTTTCTCAAAACAAATAAGTATACTTAAAAAATATTGGGACACCTGGGTGGCTCAGTGAGTTGAGTGTCCAGCTTCTGCTTGGGTCATGATCTTGAAGTTCATGAGTTTGAGCCCCGCTTCGGGCTCTGTGCTGCCAGCTGAGAGCCTGGAGCCTGCTTCAGATTCTGTGTCTCCCTCCCTCCCTCTCTGTCCTTCCCTTGTTTGTGCTTGCTTTTGCTCTCTCTGTCTCTCTCAAAAAAAAAACAAAAAAAAAAAAAACCTGGATCAAATTAGAACAGTTCTTAGGGTCTGGTCATGAAAAGAAGGGAGACTGAGGTCCCTGGAGCTCTGAGTATCACAAAAAACCCCACCAAATGTCCCAGGAAAGCCGGTCACACTGGCCCTCAAAGCTCCTCGACGTACCTGGGTGTGGCACAAAGCACCCTGTGGCCTCACCGTCCGTGTGTCTGTCTCCTCACAACGGTTGTTCCCTGCACCCCCGGTACCGGGGACGGAACTGCTGGGGTGCCAGATGCTGCAGACCTCTTAGTGGCCGAGCGAGGGGTGCAGCGTGGGAGGGGACTTGTTCGACGCCAGCCCAGCCCAGCTCCGGGAGCTCCCCTCAATCAGCAGCTTCTCCCAGATGCCAGAGAAGCTGACGGCAGCCCTGCTGGCCGGCTCCGAAACAGTAAAACCTTCAAGGCTCTATTAGGTAGAATTATACATGCAGTTCCCGTTCATAAAACGCATCTGTCACAGCCCTGCCGAAGGTGGAGGGATCGTTCGCAGACTTGCCCCGGCTCTCACCCCCGCACTCAGGAAACACACGCATTAGGTGAATAATCCTGGGAGGTCTCCCCGCTGCTGCGGCCTGGGAAAGAAGCAGCCTGCCTGCTGGTGCGTTTCATAGATGTCACTACCGCACTTACTGATGAGGGAGGGGACCAGAGCTATAGCAGGTGCCGAGGTATGGGAACCATGCAGGCAGGGGCTGACGAGACGAAGGCAGGTCATCTGACCTCAGTCCCTCTGGTTTTTCTGGTCAGGGACCTAGCACCTCCCAGACAGGAATGACCATTCCCCAGTGAGACTGTGATTACGGTCACGGCCACCGCCGGGAGCGCGCACGTTGTTATCTGAGGCTGTTCTCAGGGTCAGACTGTGGAGCATCTAATGCACTGTGTGATTCTTGGACGATCTGTGTTGGTCTTTCCGAGCCCTCATTTCTCCTCCGAACGATGGCCATGATGATAACCGTGAGAGATAATCAGAGCTTTCCCATACTCGGTGCTTCTTCTGGGTGGAGATCCTGTGCTAAATAAGTACATTTCAGGGACTGTTTCATTTAATCTGAGCCACGGCTCGATAAAAGTAGTTGCTTTCATCATTCCCATTTTACAGACGAGGAAACCAAGGTTCCGAGAGTATTTCTTGCCGCACATAAAATACTCCCGAATAGCGGCTTCAAACACGAGTCATCTTCCTGTCGCTCATGAGTCCAGGGGCTCCCTGGGCTCAGGTCGGTTGGTTCTTGCTGAAGGCCTCCCATGAGGTTGCATTCAGACTGTGGCTGGGGCTGGAATCCTCTCGAAGGCTTCCGTGCTCACACGTCTGGCACCCAGGCCGGGAAGGCGCACATGGCCTGGGGGGCCTTCGGAAGCTCTTCGGATCTCTGTGCAGTTTCTCTGCGCCATCTTTCCAGCACGGTGGCCCGGAGAGCCCGGGTTCCTGTGTCGTGGTGCAGGCTTCGCCGGCTGGGTGTCTGTCTGTACCTCCTGGTACAGCCCAGCCTCCGAGACCACACTGTCACTCCTGGCTGCTTAGTTTGTCCTGCTGCTTAGAAGCAAGTTCCTGAGGCTTCCACACTGGAAGTATCTGGACTCTGTCTTTTGATGAGGGGAGCGCTGGGGTATTTGCAGCGCACACTAAGGCAGCACGGAGAGCCTTGGCAGCTTGCACGGGGTAGGCGGTGGGCAGTAGAGTGTGACCCCGGTGTTCGGAGCACTTCCTGTCACCCTCGGACATGTATAAATACTGACCACCTTGCCACATAGGAAGCCCCTACTGCTTTCCCAGCAGCCTGCCAAGCGAAGCAAGCATAGAAGTGTAAGCCCAGGCATCCGCTTCTTCGGTTCACAGAGGTGCGAGTACAGACTCTGCTGTAGTCGCCTCGCCTCGGCTCCCCTCTGCGTTGGACTCTTCATTTCAGCTCAGGTCATGATCTCGCGGTTCCTGAGATCAAGCCCCGAGTCAGGCTGTATGCTGATCTTGGGGAGCTTGCTTGGGATTCTCCCTGTCTTTCTCTCTCTCTCTGCCCCTCCCGTACTGGCGTGCATGCTTTCTCTCTCAAAATAAATAAATACGTGTTAAAAAAAAAATAGAAGAAATGGAAGCATCTTCACGGGCACTGGGTGCTGTCTGTGCCTGCTCGCACCTCACCTCCCTGCCTCTTTTCTCTCCCCTGCCTCGCTGCCGTCTCTCTTCCTTCTTCCCCGCCGACCTCCCCCTCCTTCGTGTCACTCCCCTAGCTGGGCTTGCACTACTTCATTCTCCCTTCTGGTCCCCACGTCGCAGGCCACTCTCCTCTTCTGGACTGCGAACTCCAGGCTCTTGTCTGTGTCCCTTGGGCTGTACCCACACTGGGCAGAGCATCTCTGCTGCGTCCGGGCCTCTGCTCTCTCGGCCCTTCCCTGGGGGTGGACCCTTCTTACGAGAAGGGACTTGAACAGGGGCAAGCAGTCACCCCTGTCTGGCTTCTGGCCTGTCTCTGAAACTCCTCACTTCATTTTTCTCTGAAAATTTTGAAAGAGGAGCCCCCCGCCCCCCACTGCCTGCCCTCTCCCAGGCTGCTGCTGGTGTGCGTGGGGTGGGGGTTAAGAATCAGACACCCCCGGCCAGCTTGTAATCATCCTCTCATCCATCCAGAAGCTTCACTGAGCACCTGCTCTGTGCCATCAGGACCTGCTGGGTTTCTGTTCTCTTTGGAACTTAGAGGGGCACAGAGACAGCAAGATCAGCACATGAATTTTATAAGCAATAGGAGATTTTTAATAAGGAATTGGCATTTCATGGAACCCAGAGCCAGCAGCACGGTCTGGCTTCACAAAGGAGACACGGTCACAGCAACAAACGTTCTCCGCGGCCAGGACACCTTCCTTCCAGTCCGCCTGGAGTGAGCGTCTCACCACCTGGTGGTGCCCACCCCTGCCCCCAGCCTCCCCCCGCCCCTCCCCTGGCCGTCTCTGCCTGCTTCTCTGAGCACACGGTCGAATAATGCTCACTCCCACGCGGCAGCCTCAGCCCTGCAACTGCATGACCTCCCAGCTCACTCCTGCTGGGGGCCCAGATTCCCTGGAGAGGAACTGAGGGCCTGGATTGGGGGGGGGGGTTCCTCTCATCTAAACAGCTGTGGGTGAGCAGATGCGGTCCTGTGGTCTGGTGAGCTTTCTGCAGAGGCAGTTTGGGATGGTTCCCCAGGAAGGGTGTGCAGAGTGGGGAGGAAGATGGGGCGCCTTCACTGCACCGCGCCTCAACACCTTTTCACGTTAGGGTCGCGCTTGCCAGCCTTTTGAGGTACAGAGGTGAGGAAACTTGTTGCATCAAAGAATTGCATGAGATTGCCAAGCTTTAATTTGCCCTGTGTTCCCACCATGGTACAATAATGAGAAAACGAGGGCGGTGCCTGGTGCCCTCAGTCGGCAGAGTGTGAGACTCTTGATCTCGAAGTTATGAGTTCGAGCCTCACGTTGGGTGTGGAGATTACTTAAAAATAAAATCTCAAGAAAAAATAGGAAGACCCTAATACTCGATTTTTCAGAATTGGTTACGTTTAATCAATTGATTTAATTAAGTTTAATTAACCAATCAACATGCATTGCTGTTGGCTTTTTCATTTTGCCAGATAGGACGAAGACTTTGGTCATAGACCTGATGTGGTCTGGGGACCTGTGGGCATTAAGGAGTCTGCAGGGGTGACTTGGCGCTGACAACGGTCCACTTTGAGCAACGGGAACGGCTGACATGTGTCAGCTCCAGGCACCGAGCCTGACATGCACTGTTCAGTCCTAAGTCTGCACAGGACAGTTCTGCTTTTTTTTTTTTTTAATTTTTTTAAATGTTTTTATTTATTTTTGAGAGAGAGAGAGACAGCATGAGTGGAGGAGGGCCAGAGAGAGAGGGAGACACAGAATCTGAAGCAGGCTCCAGGCTCTGAGCTGTCAGCACAGAGCCCGATGTGGGGCTCGAACCCATGACCCGTGAGGTCAGGACCTGAGCTGGTCGGATGCTCCACCGACGGAGCCACCCAGGTGCCTGTGCTCCTGCTTTTATACCTTGTAACGTGGAGATGAGGCAGCTCAGAGAGGTCACCTGTCTCGTCGAAGGTGCACAGCCAGTGAGAGCAGGAGTGAGGTTTGATTCCAGGTTGTTGACTGCTCAGAAAAGAGTCCCTTTAGCTGAGGCAGATGGGTGGGGCCCCTCATGGAGAGCAAAGGCAAGCAGGATGTGAGGGTGCTCGCGGCAGAAGGAATCAGCTGTTAAGAGACCATAAGGGAGGGGGCGGTGCTCAGGAAATTTCCCTGAAGGGGTGTTGGCTTAGGCAGGCCTGGAACGGGGCGGAGGCATCCAGCCGGCGGTGGGGGGGGCGGGCAAAGAGGCATGGACACAGGTCTGAGTGAGCGTGGAGAGCCCGGACCGGACTTCCCTGTCGGGGCCGAGCAGGGCTGGGCGACGAGGAAGCTGCGTGATCCAGGCTGGGATTTGGAAGGACAGCCCTAGTACAACGTGGAGATGGAACCAACATTTACAAATCAGAAATCAGTGCTGGCAAACACTTTTGAAAGAGCAAATGTTTGGCGTCTGCGGATACGCTCAAATTGACTAATCTCCGAAAACGCATTCCCATTTGGAAGTGATACGAGGGTCCCACCTCTGTGCTGTCTGTGGAGCTTGAGTGGAGCCCTGTCTGTTTTCACCTTCCCAGCCTCCAAAGATACGGGAATGGGGGGGGCGTGGAGGGCAGGGGTGACCGCGGGAGTGGACTTTATGTTGATTCCCTTCTCCAAATAACACTGGCTTTTAGAGTTAACTTCCACCCTCTTCTGCAAGTGTCCCCTAACTCACATGATCAGTTTTCCTGTCACGGGCACGGTCAAGTTTAGCAACTCTGGGAAAGTGGGGCAGGGCTTAATGGCAAAGTGACAGACGAGGCTGCCTTGGGAGCGAGCCCAGGGTCACACAGGTGGGCTGGAAAGTGGACCAGGGTCTCTCTGCTGCCAAGTCTTAACCCGGGAGGACTTCATCCCTGTGGTTATGCAGGACGTGTGCAGGTGGGAGGGGCTCTCCGATGCCGTCTCTCTGTTGTCACGTGTCCTTGCCGAGTGCGGCTTCCGTGGGCTGCAGAACAGAGCCACAAGGCGAGTAGCTTGAAACAACAGAAATGCACTCTCCTGCTGATCTGGAGGCCAGGACTCTGAAGTCAAGGTGCTGGCCCCTTCTGAAGTTTCTAGAAGGAACCTGTCCCATGCCTCTTCCTGATTTTTGGATGCTGCCAGCAATGTCTTGGTGCTCCTGGGCTCATGGCTGCACCTCTGTAATCTACACCCCCATCTTCTCGTGGGAAGATGTCCCCCTGGGTGCCTGTGTGCCTGCCTCTTACCTCCCTTTCCTTCCTCTTGCAAAGACCTCACCCATTGGATTTAGGGCCCGTGCCAATCCAGGATGACCTTAGCATAATTTGATTACATCTGCAAAGATCCTATCTTTGTATACGGTCACAGGTACCAGTGGTTAGGACTCGGACATATTTCTTGAGGAGACATAATTCAACCCATCACACCGAGAGACTGCCCAGGGGAAGATCCCCAGTGGAGCGCGCCCTCAACCAGAAGGTTCTGTGAGCATCGGTGCTGCAAGCTCATGGGGGTGGGTTGTGCTGCTTTGGCATCTGTTTGGGATGCTGCCAAAGTAGGGGTGAATGGGTGGCGGCTTGGGCACATTGCGTGTTCTGGGGAGCACGCCCTCCCCCCTGGCTAGATAACTGCATCCTTCCTCGGGGCTTCTGACAGCACCTGGTACGCTGTTCCTTCAGGTCATTCTGACCTCAGGGCGGCCAAGGGACAGCTGGGTCTGGGAAGATGGTGCACAGCTGAGACATTTGGGCCAGTCTGGTTCCTTCTCCCCTGCCCCCTGACGCAGACCTCTCTAGGGCAGGGACGTCCGGCCATCTCTGTCTTTGCTCCAGCACAGTTTGGGACACGTGGGAGCTGCCATGTGTTTTCAGATTCAGTCACCATGTGGCCGGTACTTGGAGACTCTTGAGATGCCCGTGGGCCAGTCTTCTGTGCACATTGCAGAGCTGCTGTGGGATCTGAGGAGATTGAGTATATTAATTAAAACCATGCCCTTGAGAGATGCCAGCTCTGGTTAGAATCCAGAAGATGTTTAAGGAAGAAATGTCGGGGCGTGATGGAAGACCAGAGCAAAATCAAAGATGGCGTCTGGCTGGTTAGCAGTAGCGAGGCCCTGGTGGGAACGGCTCGCAGGAGAGGGCGCTGGGTTTGGACCACACAGGTGGTCCCCTGTGAAAACTTGTTGCTGTTGCAAGTGAATGCACGATCTGTCCAGTGGCCTGTGTGGTGGAGAAACATTCTCCCCGCAGGAGCCCAGAGAGAGGGAAACAGGCACCCTCTCAAGGTTTTGTTCGGGGGTTTTCTGCCAGAGGCTGGAGGAGACAGACGCAGGTGAGGTGGGACGCAGTGCAGGAACCTGGGCACAGAAGCCACGCTTGCAGGGTTAGGCTTAGAGGATGGGGATTCGGGGTCTCAGCGGACGGGAGTCTGGAGCGCCCTGGCTGGGCCTGGGAGTCAGCAGACCTGAAAGTATCGACTGCCTGGGCCTTTAAGGAAAATTTTGTTGCCAAGAAGAATCCGATGTAGCTCAGGGCCCAGGAATTCCTTACAGCTTTGAGGATGTGGATCTGCCCTCACCCCGTGTGGGGCTCTGATTTCGCAAGCTGTGTGAATGCCCCCTGAGGGCAGGGGCTGCTTCTGAAAGACCGCAGGACGCCCCCAGCCGTCAGCAGAGGTGCATAGTAGCTGTGCAGTTAAGATAAGAAGACCTTCCTGTTGCCTGAGGCATCATGCTTGAGCCCGGGAATTCTGGGAGCATTTGAAAAATGCTGATGCCTGGGCCCCCTTGCTGGGCATTATAGTTCAGCTGGTCTGAGATGGGGGCCTGGGCACCAGATTTTAAAATCTCCCCACCGACACTGCTCAGGGCTGGCCCATTGGCTCCACCACTGGCCCATCATTTAAAAATGGTGCAGGGTGGGGGTGCCTGGGTGGCTTAGTCGGTTAAGGGTCCGACTTTCGCTTGGGTCATGATCTCGCGGTTCGTGGGTTCGAGCCCCGCATCGGGCTCTGTGCTGACTGCCAGCTCAGAGCCTGGAGCCTGTTTCAGAGTCTGTGTCTCCCTCTGTCTCTGACCCTCCCCTGCTCACGTTGTCTCTCTCTCTCTTAGAAATAAAAATAAATAAATAAATAAAAAATTTTTAAAAAATGGTGCAGGGTGCAGCCTTATGGACGTGGTGCGTGTGGTGGGTCTAATAACGAGCCTTGTACACAGACGCCCTCCCTCCTCTTGATCTAAAGTGGGAAGCTGCTTTTGTCATATGTTGAGGGTGTTTGAGGGAAATGGGCCTCCTTGGTGACCCCACTGACATTTTGTCATTGTTTTCTGTGCTTGGGGACAAGGCAGCACAGTTCCTGTTAACGAGCCACATCTGAACAAGGGGTTGGGGACTTTAAATAAATGAGACATTTTAGACAAATCATGCCTGTTTGGAGCCCAGGGTGCTTGGGCCCCTCCCGCCACCCCCCCTTAACCCGAGGCAGCGGCAGAGCAGGGGAGGGAGAGCCGTGTTCCAGCCCCGTGAGGGGCCGGCATGAAGCAGACGGGGACCTAGCATGCAGGCCACAGGCGGCAATCGTGATTATGGAAACATTTTTCTCCCCTCGGTGCAAACCGTTCCCAGTTGACCGTGAGAGAAGATTTGGAATCAAGCCAGTGACCTTCTGCAGGTGCTGAGCTGTGGGTCTATAGATTATTCGGTTTTTGCATTAAAAAAAAAAAAGTCCCTAAGGCCATGCCGGAAAGAACAAGCCTCTCACGATTGACCTGCTTCTCTCTGCACGATGCGGAGCTTCAGGACCTCATCAGAGAGGAGCTGCCGGCCCCTCAGCCAGCCTCAGTTGGCGCTGGCATGAGGTACGGCCGGGGTGCAGGTGTAGTCGGGGCGGTGTGGGGTGCCGTGTGGCGTCCCCTGCGGGCGGGCTGGTTCACCACGTGCACCTGTACCAAGCTGAGACCCGGATCAGGCACCCTGTCCCCTGCCCCCGCTCTGGGAGCCGGGTCGGACACCAACATTTCTAGAGACTTCTGGCAAACGCTGGCAGCCAGGTAAGTGCGGGGAGCGCACCACCAGCCCAGAGAGCAGGTGAGGGTCCGCGGAGGCTTCCCGGAGGAGGGGGCCTCTGGGCGATGTCTGCAGGAGGAGTAGCACTCAGCCCCTCGCAGGAGGGCAGCCCGGGGGCGGGACCAAGGACTGTGTCTTCCCCTAGGAGAGACACACAGAGGGATTTAGCGCACGGAGGCAGGATGCCAAGCCCGGGGCGAGAAAGACAGACTTGCGTGCGGGTTTGCTTTGGTGGGACACGTGCTGGGACCCCTGTCAGGCTGAGTGTCCAGAGAGCTTGGTTCCAGTGAAGCGTGCCTGCATTCGGTGTGTGTGTGTCAGGATTGTGTGCGTGCGTGTGCACCGTGTAGGGGGTCCGGGTGGAGGGCAGTCTGAGGATGAAGCAAGCCAGCGTCCAGGCAGTGGGATGGTCAGGTCAGCTAGTCCGAGTGCTTTACAGGGTGGCTCCCACTCCCAGGGCCCAGTAGTACGAGGTCCCAGGGCTCATTTACCTGCTGCCCCTGCGTCACCATTCCCTCAACCTCACTTTTCTACAAAGTAGGAATTCTCATCTGCATTGACCAACGATTGAGAATCCTTGCAGGGTCCCATCAGGGGCTCGCCGAGCCTCTGATCCGACCTCCCTGACACCACTCTGTGCCCCAAACCTTTGGAACTTCCTTCAGATCTTTTTGCCTTTCCTTTGAGCCCTTGTACCCGCCGTTTGCTCCTCTGGACCCCTTTTCTGCTCGTGCTCCACATTCACATTAAGATGTGACTCAGCCTCCCCTTCTCCTGGCCCCGCCCACATGGGCTGTCCCTCTGGGCAGCCGTCTGGCAGAGGCCGAGCGCTTGCTTCTGGGAGCAGCCACGCAAAGTGGCCTCTTCCTTGCTAAGTTCTTTAAAGGCATGCCACGAGCTTTGTGCACTGAGCATGGTACCCGGCCCCCGACAGGTGCTTAGTAAAGTCTGTGTTAAGTAAATTTATGCACTGTTGAGAAGACCAAAGCACAGTGGGGTTAAGAAACGTTCCCAAGGTCATATGGCCCGCAGGTGGCAGCGTTGGTATTGAACTGTCTTTTCTGCGGCTCCACACCTGTGGGGTTTGGGGGGCACAGCCAGCCAACCTGAAGAGTTCTGCGGCCGGCAGTGGGAGAAAAGCGGCTCAGAGACTCGCCTCATTGTGGGGAAACTAAGGCAGAAGCCCGGAAATAGACGTTGGGCTGATCTACCTAAGCGAACTGGGGATGCATGAATGCAGGCCTGACTCTGGGTCCGAGGTTCCTTCCAGCCCCACCTCCTGGGATGAGGTACCTCCTACCTGTTTGGCTCAGAACAAAGCTGGGACTTTGGGAAAAGGCCTGGGATGGACCAGAGAGTCAAGCCAGGAGCTGCCCTGTGCTCTCTGCCCTCCATTCTGAGCCTGTTGTTGTTCCTCTCTTCACGGAAACATAGAGCCTCCTCAAGTATTTGCTTTCCTCTGTAACATAACGTAAGCCCCAGAGAAGCAGTGTGAGCATGCTTGCAAGTTTTTAAAAGGTGTCCAGCTTCCCCGAAAGGTATACAGATTCTGTTTGCAATAATAATAAATAATAATACTCCATCGGGTCCGTATAATGCAGCGGTAGAGACCAAACACTTGGGGAGTGTAGAGAGCAGAATCTCTTTCTGGGCTCTTCTGGGAAGCATTCCTCACCAAAGCTCCCCCCCGCCCATATTTTCTGGGCCACCTGTTAACCCAGTGCAAGTCGCCTTGCCTTGCTTAGCAGTCTCTAAAATATGCCATACTTTTATGCCCTGATTCAAGTTCACTTTTACGTAAATTTCTTTAAATTGCTCTGTGTGTCATATCTTCTTACGCAACATTTAAAGTTCTCTTCCTGTCAGTGTTTGCACGCTGTAAGGCAGGGATAGGCGTAATAAAATACCTGATATGTTTTGAGGGCTTACTTTGTGCCAGGCACTGTCCTGCGGATATTATAAACACATTTAATCTTCAGTGCAACCCTTTTCCATTTTCTGCATGAGCCGGGATTCACATCCAGATTGGAATTTGTCACCTTTATGCCATAGCTGTGGGTGTTCTTTTCTTAATTTTATTTTTTTAATGTTTATTTTTGGGGGAGAGAGACACACACACACTCAGAGCGTGATGGGGGAAGGGCGCAGAGAGAGGGAGACACAGAATGTGAAGCAGGCTCCAGGCTCTGAGCTGTCAGCACAGAGCCCGACGCGGAGCTTGAATTCACGAACCACAAGATCATAACCTGAGTCGCAGTTCGACATTTAACTAACTGAGTCACCCAGGCACCCCAGCTGTGGATGCTTTAAAGTGAAAAAGGAAGATTTGACTCCTCCTTTGTCCGTTCTTAGTTTTTTAAGCTTATTTATTTATTTTTGAGAGAGGTGGAGACAGTGTGAGTGAGAGAGAGAGAGAGAGGGAGGGAGGGAGAGAATGCCAAGCAGGTTCGGTGCTGCCAGCTCAGGGCCCGATACGGAGCTTGAACTCAGAAACTGTGAGATCGTGACCTGAGCAGAAACCAAGAGTCTGACGCTTAACCAACTGAGGCACCCAGGCGCCCCTGCCCATCCTTATTTTTATTAAAGGGCCTCCATCAGTTACTTTTTAATCTTGAAATAAATTTTTTTCCATCACCCTTTCAGGGTGCTTCTGTCACCTCATGTTGTGACAAGTGTTAGTGTCCTAGTGTTTTTCCCTTTCCTCTTGCCTTTGGCATTATGCACCTTTTGCATTAGGGTTGACTCTACATTGGACTTGATTATATTTACATCCTGTCCCGAACTCTCTACCATATGCTTTGTGCAGAGCTTGCCTCTAGGAATCAAAACTGCTAGGTGACGTTGGTAAAATTATCGCTGTATCAGAAATGTCTCATGCAACATTAAACCATGTGTTGGGATTACATTTCCTTCTCCAGAGATCAGTTTCACAACCCCTGGATCACCCAAGGTAAAATGTCCCGTAACTGAGTCAAATGAATTGTTTGCTTGTATTCCATCTTTTCCTTAAAATGATGCCATTTGTTAGTTTCGTTGGTGCTTGGACTATGCAGGATTGTGTGTGTGTGTGTGTGTGTGTGTGTGTTTCCTGGAATTTCTAATTGCCTTTCTTTTTTTCTTCTTGCTTTATCTGTCTTTATCATATTCTCCCTTTTTTCATACCACCCTGTTCTGTTGAGCTCCTCACTGGTGTGTGTGTGTGTGTGTGTGTGTGTGTGTGTGTGTGTGAGTTTTGATTTGTTGTCCTCAAGACCCTCTCTGTTCCAGAACCAGCTGTACACTTCCTCTGCACACCTGCTCCATAGAGGTCATCCTGGGCTCATCCTTCATTACTTCTCTCAGTTGGAGCTTCCTAAGAAAAGCTACGTGGATAGTAAACTGTCAGAAAATGTCTGTATTTTATATTCACACTGAAGGTAGATTTCCAGGTTCAAAATCGTTTTCCTTCAGAATTTCGAAGGCTTTGGAGCTTTCCATGTTGCTGATGAGAAGTCTGATTCTAGGACCTTTGTAGATTTTCCATTTTCTGTTTTTCTTTTCTGGCAGATTTTAGGAATTTTTCTTCATCCTTGGCATTCATATATTACATAAAGATACTCTTAGGGGGAGTCCCTATCTGTTTTTCCAGATACTTAGTATAATCTGAAGATGCGACCTTGAACTCTGGGAGATCTTCATGTATTTATTTTATTTTAAATCTCCATTTCCCCCATTCTGCATTTCTGAACCCCTTATTTATTGGTTCTTCTAACTTCCAGAATGGACCTATCTACTTCTGCAATTTTCTCCTGTTTTCTCATTTCACTGCTGTTGTACTATTTATTCTAGATTTTCTTGACTTCATTTTCCAGTCCGTCTTTTTTGTTTGCTTTTTTCTTAAGTTTGTTTATTCTGAGATTGCGCGTGCACACACAAATGGGGAAAGGGGCAGAGAGAGAGGTGAGCAGAGGACCTGAAGTGGGCTCTGTGCTGAAGGCAGAGAGCCCAGTGCGGGGCATGAACTCACAGACCGCAAGATCAGGACCTCCAGCCGAGGTCGGACGCTTAACCGACTGAGCCACCACCCAGGCGCCCCTGTTTGTTTACTTTTAAAAAACATGTTTAATACGAGTATTTTTAATTTCTAAGAGCGTATTTCTTCCTCTCCGATTGCTCCTTTTCCTAGAATCTCATTTTGTTTTATAGTTGTTAACATGCTGAATAGTGAAATACTAGAGTTTCTGTTTGTTCCCTTTCATTCATGAATTATTTCCCTCCTCTCTAAGGTCAGTTTTTGTGTTTATTTTTTAAACTTTCTTTTAATGTTTTATTTATTTCTGAGAGAGAGAGGCAGCATGAGCCGGGGAGGGTCAGAGAGAAAGGGAGACACAGAATCTGAATCAGGCTCCAGGCTCTGAGCTGTCAGCACAGAGCCCGATGCGGGGCTCGAAACCACGAACCGCGAGATCGTGACCTGAGCCGAAGTCGGACGCTTAACTGACTGAGTCACCAGTTCAGTTCAATTTAAAGATGAGGACAATGAGACTCACAAAGGGGGGTGGCCTGCCTGCCGTCTCACAGCTGGCCAGTGAGCAGACCACACGTGCCCTCCGTGCCCCGCGCAGGTGCAGAATGACCTCTCGTTTGCATTTGGACTGGTTTCAGATTTCCCACCCACTTGTGTCGGCTGCCCCCGTGCGAGGTTTGCTGGAGCTCCTTGTGATTCTGGGGTCGTCAGGGGGCCTGCAGCCCTGTCGCCAGATGATTGCTTCTCTCCCGTCCAGGGTCCTTGGCCAAGGGCTCTCCGCAGCCCCCCGTGAAGACGTAGGCTTGTCCCTTGTGGGACAGGAGAGCCTCCAATTGGGGATGCTAGGTGAGGAGCCCAGGATTCTCCCTGGCTGCCTATGGACGGACACCCAAAAGGGCCCCCTGGGTCCTGGGTTCCACCTGCATACGCAATTCCAGCAGGTGTATGACTCCAGACAGCTGTAAAACAGAAAGCGTGGAAGAAACACTAACTAGAAGCACTCTAGCTCATCCACCCTCATCTTCTGCTACTGCGAACTTTTCTCCTTCCAACCTTCTGACTTGGCAGGGAAGACGCAGCGAAATCACTTACGGGCGTTTACAACAGCCCTCCAGCTTCGGGAAGCCCCTCCGATCACACAGGATCTGAGACTGAGGCGCTTACGGGAGTTGGTCTCCGTCCTTCGTTTTTCTCGTTTGCTCCACTAGCGTGCGTGAAATCTTCCCGTGAGCATAGAGCTGCACGGGGCCGGGGGCCGGGGTGGGGAGGACGCAGAAGCGGTTAAGATCTAGTTTCTGCTCTCAGCTGGGTCTTAGTCTCTGCGTACAGAGGGGGTCATGCTTCTCAGTGGGGCCTGCGAGGGGGCAGGGCCCGGCCCCGGTGGGTGGGAGCCCCAGGCAGTGTGGGATTTGCCACCAGAAGGCCTGGGTTGCTCGTCTGAGGCAGGGCGCCGTCCCGACCTCCTGCATGGGGCTGTGCCGGGGAGGAGACGAGCCAGCCGGGACGGGTGTAAGAGCCGGGGACACAGTAAGCGCTTAATCTGTGTGAGCAGTTACCGCGTATGACAAGGTGGTGAAGATCCTGGTGAGCAGTTTGCTGCACTTCTGAGCACGGTTGGCATTAATCAGTGGTAGCAGAAGGGAGGGAAGCAGCATGCCTGTAGAAGGGGTCAGCCCACCTGGCCCAAATTCCCATTTTATGGACAGGCAGACAGAGGCTCACAGAAGGAAAGTATGGCCTGTTTAGGTGCAGTGAGACAAGAATGAGAACATGCACTGTGCAAGTGCTTTGTGATTCCTTCTTTCCTTCCCTTTCCTCCCTCCCTCCCTCCCTTCCTTCCCTCCCTCCCTTCCTTCCCTCTTTCCTTTCCCTCCCCTCCCCTCCCCTCCCCTCCCATTCTTTACCTGTTTTTGAAGAGCGGATTTTTGACTCTCCTTATTTCAGTGATTACTTATCAATTCTCCTTTATTTTCTAATATAATGTTGGACATGGTAGGAGGCGATCCAAGAAATAAGCTCCAGGAGGCTTGTGGTTAGTGGCCAAATGAGCAGGTGCTGTTGCTGTCTGGCGGGGCTGAGAACTTGCCCACTGTGGGCGCGGACAAGAGCCCGCTCATGGGAGGCGGGGATTCGTGCAGCAGAAAGGCGGGCAGTCGTGCAGCAAGACGGCTGCACCAAGGGTGGAGGGTTCCGTGAAGGGCCAGACGGGAAGAGTGGGGGCGAAGGGTTTTCTGCTCATGCACCGAGACCTCCTTCCGCAAGCATTTTCTGCGCGTCTTCTAGGCATCGGGCCCCATGTAGATGGTAGCCGAGATGTTAGAGGAGCCAGTGTGCTTGGATTGAGTCAGAAAAAGGACATTATGCGAGCGTACAGCGTAGGAGTTAATCCAGTAGACGTGGGGCCATGGCAACGCAGGGGTTGACCAAGCCCCAGCTCCAGGCCATGCCATCGTGAACAGATCACTTGCCCCCAGTGAGCCACAACTTCCTCTTCTGGAAAATGGGCACTTAGGCATTCATTCGAACACAACGGACTGTCTTCTGCAGTACCCTTGGTGCTCTGTTCTTGGCCAGGGGGGAGGGGGCTCCCGGGGGGCGGGCCTCCCTCGGAGGACAAGATTGTTGTCCGCGTAGCTTATCTCCAACATGAGGAGGAGTGGTGAAAAAAATAATATGCTTTCAGGCTGTGATCAGCCCTTCGATGAGAATAAAGTAGGCCATGTGAATGGAGAATGAAAGGTGTCAGACCTTTATCCACAGGGTGGCCGGCAAGGCTTTCCTGATGACAGGAGGTCTGAGCTGAGCCTCGGTGCTGTGAGTCAGCACAGAAGTCAGAGCAGCGTGAATTCTGATAGAGGAGATAGCAAGTGCAAAGGCCCTGGGGTGTAATTTTTCAAGAAAGGTAGAAGGGGGCTGGTCTAGTAAGTGCAGGAAGGACTGAGAGAGAAGGAGGAGGAATCTGGATAGGGAGGCAGGAGCCGCAGGGTTTATATTTTTTCAGTGACGACACCTTGTAGCAAAATCCATTTGAAACGATTTTTTTCCCTACTGTTTGTTTTGGACAAGTATTGGATCAAAACTGTAACCCTGACTTTTCTCCGTATGTCAGGAGCCATTTCTCCAAAAAAAAATGCCATCAATTCAGATGGATGCAGTTTCCAGTCTGGACACAAACACAGTTGGGGTGATCTGTATGCAGAGATGAGATTGTTATATCTCCTCAGTGGGTAAAACCCACCCAGCTGTCTGGTTGTGTCGGAAAAAATCACATTAAAATGCAGATGTTCCTGAGTAAGTGGAATGTTGATGGGTACAGCCCTCCAAAGAAAAATATTCATGAAACACACACTGTTGAGCCCCAGCTAGCCAGCTGGGCCATTTGCTCAGCAAGACGGCAATGCTAAGAAATCTCAATTACAGGAGCTGTTAGGAACCCTAGAATCTCCCCAGAGGCGTTTAGAAGTGGGGGCGCACAGGCACTGGGGAATCATGGGGGGGGGGCTTCTTGGCAGGACTTTCTGGCCACATCCTTTCCATATTCTAGTTGGACCTCTCACCATGGACCTTGGGGGGAAGGACTAAACACCGATGCCTCCCTGGGGCGTGTGGGTGGCTCAGTCAGTTAGGCATCCAACTCTTGATTTCAGCTCAGGTCATGATCTCCTGGTTCGTGGGATCGAGCTCCATGTCGGGCTCTGTGCGGAACAGCATGGAGCCCGTTTGGGATTCTCGGTCTTCCCTCTCCCTGCTGCCACCTCGCTCTTTCTCTCTTTCTTTCAAAAATAAACATTTTTTTTTTTTTTTTAAAAAGCTGATGCCTCCGTATTGCTCAGGGAGGTCCACCTTCCTTCACACTCATTCAGCTTCTGTTTCTGACCTGATCGAGGTCTTCAAGTGAGATTTCCTGAAAAAGAATTATCCTTTCTCTTGTGGGACTTTGGAAGAAAAAAACAAAACAAAAAGAAATATACATTTCCTTAGTAAATATCCTTTATTTACAACCATGAGTCATTAAGCGCGCTGAGGAGAAATGTGCATCGGGCACCGTGAAGGTCTCATTGAGCCCACACTGCAGTTATTAGGTAAGTGTTATCACATTTTGCAGACGAGGAAACAGGCCCAGGAATGAAAGAAGGGAGGTTTGTGGCTGCTTGCCAGGAAATCACATACCAGGGGCCATGGGCCCAGTCTGATGTGTGGGTTCGAATCCCTGTTCTTATCCTTGCTGGCTGTGGGACCAGAGACGGTCGCTCCACCTGGCTGGCCCCACTTCGCTCATTTATAACTGTGAAGATATCACCACCCCCTCTTCATGTGTTGTGAGGATCCATTGCTAGTGGATTTGAAGTGCTCAGAACACTGCCTCACCCCCAGGAAGGGCCGGTAGCCCAGAGGCTCCTCGAACTGCCTTCCCAGCGTCCCTGACTGGTTGGCGAGCAGGGAGGGAGGGAGGATGGCATAGAGCCCAGCGGGGCCATCCATGTGAGGGACGACCAGCCCTGAAATCCAGAGACTCTGCTCGATTCCAGGGATCTGCAGAAAACTCGGAACTGGCATGCAGTGGCCCTTCCCCCATCCCCCGCCCCCTGTCCCCATAGACACAAACAGTGACACACAGCGACATTATCCCAGACGTAGCCAGCTCAGTCCAGCTCACACGAGGCTCATCTGATTCCTCAGAGAATCGTGACCCCCACTTTACAAATGAGAACGTTCATGATCTTTGCTGTTCCCCAAAAGGCCCTGTCTGCCTGCTTATCAGATTTTGCTGGAAGCACTTGCTTCTGCTTAAAGAAGGAAAACCTCTCCTTTGGAATCTTAACCAGAAGCCTCTTTCAGCCAGGGTCCTTTTACCTATTGGTATGTAACAAAACCGATCTGAAACTTAGTGGTTTGAGACGAAAGTCGTTAGTATCTGTCGCGGGTCTGCAGGTGGATGGGCTCAGCTGGGCAGCTCTGACGTGGGCCCATCTTGTGGTGGAGTCAGATGGTGGCCGGGGCTGGGGCGCACAGGGCCCCCCGCTGGGACGTCTGGTGGCTGGCTGGCCTTTGGCCCCACGCTCCTCTCCAGGGGGCGAGCTTGGGCCTCTTCATAGCAGGCAGTCTTGGGGTCTTTGGACTTCTTACCTGGTGACTGGCTTCCCCCAGAGTGGAGTGCTCTGAGAGACAAGAGGTAGACGTTGCGAGTCTCCTAGGGCTGGGCCCGGCAGCTGCCCAGGCCACCGCCTCTGTGAGCTGTCACCCACGGGGAGAGGACTCAGATGCTTGCCGCTCGATGGGAGAGGATGTCAGAAGATTTGTTCTGATCTATAATCACCACAGCTGGGGAGGAGGGGCTTGGCGGGCTCTCTGGGATCTGAATGTGTTTGACGGCTTGCTCCCTTGTGACATCGTGTCTGCTTAGTCCCTTAGGAAAAATCTGGAGCTTGGCCTGACATACCTTGAGATGGGCTGCGTGGCCGAGGTGATTGGCTTAGACTCGGGTCTGCCGCTTTGGGGAGCTGGGGAAAGGTCAGTCTGGCACACAAACTGAGACCAGACAAGCCAGTCGCTATTTAGGGTTTGTGGGGCCCCGTGCAGCGGTCACGGCCATAAGATGCAGAGATCTAAGGGGCAAAGGGGCGGAAGAGGTGAGGCAGACACAGGCAGGGCTCAGGAAGGCAGACAGCCTGACCCTCCCTTCCACTGCACAGCCTCAGGAACAGAGCAGCCAAGGCTCTAGAGTAGGACACTTGTCCCTGAGGATGGGGAACAGGCACAGAAGTCAACAGCCCAGACCCAGGGTCGCCAAGCAGGCTTCTAGGACAGAGACTCACAGAGCCTGCACAGCCAGAGGCTGGTCCTAAAAAGAAAGCCACAGATGTGTGCTCACCACGCCTGGGTATTAGCTCCCAAACACAGAATCTGAAGTGACTGGAACCCAGGGCCCTTAGACGCAGCTCCTGAGCGAGGCTGGCCTCGGATCCCGATTGCTTCTGAGAACCAGGGTGGGCAGGGCCTGCAGGGGGGGCCGGGAATGGGAGAGAACCCCCACAGGGCCCAACTCTGGACCCCTTCCCTTCAGGACTCCAGTCCCGGCTGAGGACGTTGGGCAGAATGTTCCAGAAGTTCCCTTCAGTTCTGGGGATCTCTCTGTAACCAAGGACCAAGCTGAGGCCTGTGACCAAAGGCCCCTGGAAGCTCTGGGTCAGATCTGAGACCCCTTAGCATCTGTCCGCCTCCCACCCCCACAGAGCACTCACACTGCAACAAATCCTAAGTAGGGCCCAGCAAAGGCCTGGTGCGTTGGCATGACTGCTAGTGGAATAACTGAGTGATGAATTTAAGTGTTTCCTCTTTTTTTCTAAACAAACACACCAAGCAAGACTTGAAAGGTATAGAAATGGTTCAGAAGGTTCTCCTCACCGCATTTGTCCTCAGGTCCTCCGCACGCGTGACCAGAGTGGGGTCAGCGGACCCAGAAAGGGAGCCTTGGACAACATGACCGACCGAGCCACACCCCTTGTTCAGACGTCACCAGGTTTTCCGCTCGTGTCCTTCTCTGCCCCAGGACCCCATTGGGACCCCCCGTTGCTTTATTTTTAGCGGGCTCACCTGGTCCCTTCCTGTCTGGAAGGGCTTCTTGTACTTTCCCTGTCTCTCACACCCTTGGTGCTTTTGGAAAGTGCCCATTAGTTATTTTGTAGAATGCCCCGCAGTTTGGGTTTGTCTGAGGTTTCGTCAGGAGTGGCCCAAAAGTGTGCCTTCGGGGCAAGAACCCCACAGAGGTGATGCTGTACCTTGTTCATGCCTCGTGCTGGGGGTTCACGGTGTCCATGTCCTGTCACGGTGACGATGCCCTTGACGGCTGGCCGACGAGGCCTCTGCCAGGCTCCTCCACCGTCAAGTTCCCATCTTTTCTACACAGTCCTTGGGGGAGGTACTTTGAGACTCTGCGAATCCTGTTTCTTCTTAAACTTCCACCTGTTAGTTTTATTTTTATTTTTTTATCATTTATTTGTTATTGAGAGACAGAGCATGAGCTGGGGAGGGGCAGAGAGAGGGGGAGACACAGAATTCGAAGCAGGCTCCAGGCTCCGAGCTGTCACACAGAGCCCGACGCAGAGTTTGAACTCACGAACTGCAAGATCGTGACCTGAGCCGAAGTCGGATGCTTAGCCGACTGAGCCACCCAGGCGCCCCTGCTTTTCTTTAGTTTTAGCATCTGTCAGTGGATCTTGTCTCCGGCAGTTACTGCTGTGAAGTTTGCCTAATGGTGATTTTCTTAATTCCTGCTTTCCTCCCGCATTTACTACTTGGAAATTATACCGTAAGAAAGAACTAGTCCTTCTCCCCCATGTGTGTATGCATGCGATTATTTATTTCTATCAGTATAGACTCCTAGGTATTTCATTTCTTCTGTGAATTCCAGTCTGATAACAGTGATTATTTTCCATCTCAGATTGTTTCAGACTTAGCCTAATATTAGGATCTTTTTCAGATTTGTGCTGCTGTCTCTGGCCAGCCCATGCCCTCTGGTCTTTCTGGGGGCATATTCTTGCTTTCTCGAATCACAAGGTGTTCAAGGCTCATCTTTTGTATTCCTTTCCCCAGCCCTGCAATCAGCCACTTCTCCAAGGAGCCCTGGAGCACTGAAGCGTGGTGCATAGAAACCAAAGCCTGGGAGCTGAGTGTGCTCATTGCTCCTGGGGCATCCCTGCTTCTAGGCCCCTTTAGGGGACAGAGCTGGGATGACATGGACGTGCACCAACACATCATGTGTGTTTCTGCATCTGCCGACCTAAGTGTACATTGACAACCAGGAGTCAGCTCTGAGCTCTCAAATTCTAGTCCCAACAGCAGCAGCCCCACGTTACCCTTCTCCACCTTTCTTATTTGTAACTTCTTTCTCCAATTGGGAGAGACTGTTCTCAGTAGCTAAAATGTATTTTCTTAATTCAAGAATGCGTGAGTTCCGAATTGCTAACCCATACCCCTGTGGTAAACACTTTCCCAGTCGGTGACCAGGTGACAGTATCTGTGTTCAGTGTTTTGTCTTTGGCTCTCCACTGTTTGGTCAGGATACTGTTTTCCAGAGTCTCTTTGGAAGTGAGTGTTTTTTCTCCCCCTCCCCTTCTGTGTGGGTAAGCTACGTATTTGTACTGGTTTGGTCCATTCATTGGTATGTGTACTTCGCATTGGGTTTCCCTCACGTTTTGGGTGGTTATAATCATTTTTTGTGTGCTGGGTGTATGAAGGCCACATGGAACAGTACAGTGCTTTGAAGGCAGATCTGTACTGAAAGATCTACTCCAAGGGAGGTCACTCGGATGTCCTCTGCCATCCCGATCCCATCCCCAATCCTCCACCCCTTTATTTCCCTACCCCCGTAGATCTTCCATATCTGACTCCTGCCCTCTAAAGAGCAGGTTATGTATTTTGTAACCCTTTCTTATGTGAAGGGTAACATATCATGAGTACTCTTTCACTCTTTGCTTTTCTGACCAGATGGTATATTGTGGAATTCTCTCCACATCTGTTCACATCACGCTTCCTTTCTTTACAGCAGCACGGTGTTCCATTGTGTGTGGGTACCAGAGTTTATTGAGCCACTCCCCTATGTTTGGGCAGTTAGGTTGCTTCTATTTTTGCGTTTACAAATGATGCTTAGATAAATAAATTTGCATGTGTATTTTTTGTCGAGCTGGGGGGTTAACTTCATGGTAGAGTCCAAGGAGTGGAGCTGCTATGTTGGCCAGCCAGTGCGTATGGACTTTTGTTAGGTGTTGCTCAGTTGCCTTTCTGGTAAGTTTTTTGCTCAACTGTTGGAAAGCATGTGTTTCTTGTTATAAGTCAACGGTTCGTGTCCATCCTGAGTCCATTACAGATGAGGACTGGAGGGGGCGGGCCATGTGCTTCAGTGACACACTCACTGGGGGCCAGTCAGGAACCCAGAGCTAGATGTCTAGAGTCCCAGGCTCCTTCCCTATTTCCTGCTGGTCCTGGATAATGGGGGTGGAGTCTACTGGCAGGTGGGGTCCATGGCCAAGTGGAT
Organism: Hyaena hyaena; assembly: GCF_003009895.1. Lineage (NCBI taxonomy): Eukaryota > Metazoa > Chordata > Mammalia > Carnivora > Hyaenidae > Hyaena > Hyaena hyaena. Next base: position 512,008 of record NW_024081687.1, on the reverse strand, counting down.
GCTTGGTAGATGCGATGTTGCTGGTGGGGCTGGTGGGCTATACCACTAGCCTGAGTTCTCGTTTTCACCGCTTGGTTTAAGCCAGCTCATTGCAGAATTACCTCATGACTTGGGCTCCATGGGGAAGTCTAGGCTTATATAATTAATTTTCCCCAAAACTAAAAAATGTGCTCTCATCTGAGCATGGGAAATAGTGATTAATTTACTTTTAAGTGTTAGTACAGGGAGCTGGTTTTTCTCTTTGTAATCAGTGTTTAAACTTTCCTTACTCCACACGCAGTAAACCAAGCCTCTTTAGTGAGGGAAGAAAGAGGTCTGCCGAGGGCCCTTGTACCTTAGCATCTGCTCTCCTTGGTCACATGACCAAACTGAGCCCAGGGAGATGTACCCGGGCTCTTTCCCACATAGGAGCAGAGCGGGAGGGCAGGTTCCACTCTGTCCGGGGCTCTGAGTGTGACCTGCTAGGGCCGGAGTGGCCCCTCTGACCTGGCCTCAGAGCAGAGGACCCCTTCCTTGGTCTCCCCACCAGGAGTCCACAATCAGCACCCCCAGCACATACACACTAGCCCAGCCTGCCTACCCTGGCGGACCCCTGCTTGGAGAGCCAGGTAAGAGGGCATGCCCATTTGCCCACAGATTCTTCTCACTGGCCGTCTCTTTCTAGTAAGGGCCAGCTGGCTGGGCTGGACCATCCCTGTCCTCCATTCAGCTGCCTCCCATGACTTTCCCTCCCCCGACCTGAAAGCTGGGCCTCCCCAGGCTCACTTGAGGTCCATCTTTTCATTCACCCAGTACACTGGGCACCATCACTGCTCCAGGCATAGGGGCAGGGGCGGGGGGACAGGGAGATGAATCGGATCCGGGCCTGTCCCTCCTGAGGAACTCACAGTTCAATGGGGAAGACTCCAGATAAAGGGAGAGTTACAGGCTCGAGCAGGAGATGCTCAGATGGAGTCCGCAGCAGGCCTCCTGACATCAAGAGGGGGTCCCTGGAGATGCTTCCAAGCGAGCTGAGCCTGGAAGGACGAGCATAGTTGTCCAAGCCAAGGAGGGAGTGTGAGCAAAGGCACTGTGGCAGGAGCTCAGCATTGGTAGGGGGCGGGGACACAGTAAGATGGGATGCGGGTGCACCTGAGGGCAGGCAGGAGATGGGCAGCTTTGGGCAGCAGAACCAGCTCCTGGGTCTGAACCTGACTCTGTTGTTTGAGTTCTTTGTTTTATTCACTGCAGTATCCCCGCTGCCTATCACGGGGCCTGGCGCCTTGTAGGTGTTGAGTAATTCATTTGAGTCTCAATTCCTTATCTCTGAAATAGGAATACCACTTATTTTTGTCTGCATCCCAATGTTCTAGAAAAGGACCCAGAGTGGAGCAGGTGCTGGATAAAGCTCTGTTGCGTGGGTGGCTGGCCGAACGGCACGGGGCTTGGCCCATGCGGTGTGCTTACTAATTAGCAGCTATGATTGGCATGGCCGTGTGTGGCTGGAGGAGCATCTGCGGGCCACAGCGTGACAGAGACGGGCCTCGTGTGCAAAGGCAGACCCGGCAACATCTTGGCAGTTAATGACGGACAGCGCTCTACTTGTTCAGAAGAAGAAGAAGAATCGTGAACTTTTGTTGAGCTGATTAAATGCTTTACAGATGTTCTTTCTCTTCAGTGACTCTTGGGGACTCGGAGTTAATTTCAGTACCCGGGGCTGTCCTGTCTGCCACTCCATTGAGTGGCCATCCGTGGCCCCCAGGCCATTCTGTGGCCCCCAGGCTGGCATGGGCATATGTGGAGGGATTCACCCTCCCGACACATGCCCAGCCCCTCCAGGACCTCACCTGGGGGAGGGGTTCCTGTCCCTTGGAGAGAGGTTCTTGGCAGATTTCCTGAGGCCCAGGAAGGCAAAGAGCAAGACCTCAAATGGTGGCAGATCTAGGAGCCACTGGATGGAAACGTTCCATCTAGAACGTTCCATCTGACCTGGAAAGCAGGTCACCAGCTTCCACTTAATGTAATCTGATTTTAGGAGCCAAATGGGTTTTTTTAAATTGACGATGAGATATCTCAAGCATCCAAAAGAGTATACATGCATACACGTACCGTTGAGAAAGTAAATACGAATTGAACATCACGGATGCATTGCATCTGTTGAATCCCAAAATTCTTTTGCGTCGTTTGCAAGAGCTCCCATGCTGGCCTCTTCTCCACCTGCAGCCTCAGCTCTTCCCACGCTCACCAGGAAGCCTCATCACCCCGACGCGCTGTAGCCTTCCACACTTCTGCTTTTCCCCTGAACCTGCTCGTCTCCTGAGTGCACGCCCCTCCTCTGCCCCCATCGCCGAGCTGGTCCCACTGGACTTGCACGTGTCAGTTTCATCGCTGCCCATCTTCAGGGACACTTCCTTATGTGCCCTTCCAGGCGGGTGGGGACTCCTGCATTCTTTGTGCCCGCCAGTGCCCGCCGCTAGCATTGCCACAGTGATTTGCCTGTCTTATCCCCTCTCTGGGCTGTGAGGTTCTTGAACGCCAAAGGCCTCGTCTGTTGGTGTTTCCCTGTGGCTTAGTCCGGAGCTTGGCTCAGCATGGGCGCTCCGGGCATATCTGTTGGAAGCACGGCCCTAGGTTCCCCAGGGGCGCTGTGTTTAGGCAGCCACGGAGATTTCTCTCTGGGGCGAGGTTCCCGCCGCATCCCTTCAATGGGCCACCCCAGTGATTTTGAATTTCCAGGCAGGAGTGGATCAGAGTGACTCTTTTCTTCATCCCAAAATACGGAAATCTTCTCGAGACCGAGAAGCACTTGGAGTGGTGACTGAGCCTGTGTCACACCAGGAAGAACACGGTCAGCGAGCTGTGGAAAGAATTTGGATGACACGGTACCTCCCCTTGTCTTGACTATGTGGTACCTTTCAGTGCAGATGAAGTTCCCAGACTGGCATCGTTTTGAAAAACAAGTTTCTCCTAGAATTCGATGAAACCAAAGCCGACTCCTTCCTGCAGGTCTCTGCTAAGTTCTGCAAAGGCTGTCGGGAACTTTATCACTTTGCCTTCTCATACACAGCCACCACCGCCCCCTTTCCAGCTCAGATGCCCACGGCTGCAGCAGAGATGTCCCCTAGCATGCTGCATTGGACGGTTTTTTCTTTTTTGTGTGTTTATTTATTTTGAGAGAGAGAGAGAGGGAGGGAGAATCCCAAGCAGCCTCCATGTTCCACTTTGAGCCTGATGTGGGGCTTGATCTCACGACCTGAGTCAAAACCAAGAGTCGGACACTTAACCAACTGAGTCACCCAGGCCCCCCCCTGGATGCTCTGTTCTTGTCCCTGGGGCGGTGAGGTTTTTCCAAAGATTGTAGGAGAGCAGGAGCATCTGGAATCTTCCAATTTTTATTTACGTAAATGTGTGCTTTGAACGTCAGGAAAGTAAAATAACACCAGTGGCTGCATTCCAGATAATTTCTGGATTTTCTCCCGTACAAGTGAGGTTTTGACAGTAATATTTGCAAACCCTAAGTGGACCTGAATGTTATCCTGGGTTTTTTTTCCCCTTCTCAGAGCGTGGGCATCTTCCTATGTGCTGTGTGGTTTCTGTTACCATCATTTTTAACTGCTGTGCAGTGTTCAGTAAGTAGGTCATAATTCCATGATTTTTTTGTCTATTCCTTTTAACTTTTTTAAATGTTTATTAATTTTTGAGAGAGACAGACAGAATGTGAATGGGGAAGGGGCAGAGAGAGAAGAAGATGCAGAATCCAAAGCAGGCTCCAGGCTCGAAGCTCCAGGCTCCACAGAGCGGAGCTTGAACTCACAAACTGCGAGATCATGACTGGAGCTGAAGTCGGGTGCTCAACCGACTGAGCCACCCAGGCGCCCCTCATCTGTTTCTTATTGATCATGAAGTAGCTTGTCGAAGGAAGCTCTTTGACTCCTAGTAAGCGTGGCTCTGGGAAGTAGGTGTAGAGAAGTAGCAAATAGGGACCCACAAGCCCACAGAAGGTGCAGAGTGTGCCAGGACCCTGCGTGGATTCCTGAGCCGGGACACCTCTCAGCCATGTCTCTTTATGGCAAAGTCAACCACCCAGTGGACCTAGAAGGCCTAGCCGGACTTCACAGCACCTTGTAGAAAAGACGGCGGAATGTGGACAGGAGGAGCAGGCAGACAATGGAGTGACGACATCAGGAGCTTGCTAATTGATGAGTTTGTATTAACTGGATTCTGGGTCAAAAGTGAGGAGGGAGTCAGCCAGACAGAAATACAGACGGTATGTGCACCCAGCTGGTGAAAGGAGGGGATTTTCAGCAGACATGTTCGGCTAGCAGCCAAGATGAACTAACGGGCTGCCAGGGAGCAGAAGTCACCGGCTGGCTGGCCCAGGGGTCGCTGGGTGGCTCAGTTGGTGAAGCGTCCAACTTCGGCTCAGGTCATGATCTCACAGTTCCTGAGTTTGAGCCCCTTGTCTGGCTCTGTGCTGACAGCCCTGAGCCTGGAACCTGCTTCTGATTCTGTGCCTCCATCTCTCTCTGCCCTTCCCCTTGCTTATGCCCGTGCTTGCTCTCTCTCTCTCTCTCTCTCTCAAAAATGAATAAATAAAAACTTAAAAAAAAAGTCAGCCTGCTGAAATGTAACATGATCCAAATACACACTCCTGTTCTGGGGTTCAAAACACGCTCCCTTTTGTCCACCAGGAAGGGAGCAAGGTGGCTTTGTAGTGTCGTGAATCCTCAGTGTGGCGTGGTGGCCCCAGGGCCCACGTGCTTCCTGGCAGCCTCAGTGGGTGGGCTACAGTGGGTTGGGGGGGAGATGGCCTGTCCCCTTTGGGGTGGGGACCCCTTTCCTGCAGTAACGTTTTCCTGATGTATGCTGGGGTTGTAGAAGGGGCCCTTCATTGGGAAGGGGGGTGCATGGCTGGTGGAAAGAAGGCTCGTGGGACCGTGAGATGACATTCTGTCAATTGAGCAGGGCAGTTTACAGGCAGTATCTCTAATCCTACAAGCTAATTATTTACTCCTACTTTACAGATGAGGAAACTGAGTCTCAGAGAGCTGAAGCAGCTTGCCCGAGTCACACATCTAGTGACCCACAGGGTCAGGGCTGATGTATTTGAAGCCATTTCTTCACACTGCTCAGTGTTTCAAAACCTAAGTGTTGCCTTTCAGAAAATGAGGATTTGTTTTTGTTTAGTTACCAGTTATACCCGTGATTCCAGTGGATGTCGGTTACAGCGAGGATGTGCCATTAAAAATTTTTTAAATGTTTGTTTATTTGAGAGAGAGAGAATGAGAATGAGTGGGGAGGGGCAGAGAGAGAGGGAGACACAGAATGAAAGCAGGCTCCAGGCTCTGAGCTGTCAGCACAGAGCCCAATGTGGGGCTCAAACCCACGGGTTGTGAGATCATGACGAGCTGAAGTCAGATGCTTAACTGACTGAGCCACCCAGGCTCCCAGAGGATGTGCCGTTTGAAAGCCAAGTGAGAATGTTCCGGACTGAGCTGTGGGCGGGCAAAGTAAGCTGGCCTGACAGTGGTTAGTTCCAGAATGACAGGAGGTATTCAGAAAGTATGTGGAGCTCCTGCAGTGGGGATTCCAAGGTCAGAGGACGAAGCAAACAGAATGTACTTGATGCCTATTCTGTACGAGTGAAAAAGTTCCTTGGTCGTAAGTGGCAGATATGGGTAAGAAACGGGTTCTGACTACCTTCAGCAAAAACAGTATTTCTCGGGGTAGTTCTAGGAGGTCATTCATGGGACAGAGGAGACGGGCCACAGAACCTGAAAAAGGGCAGAAGTCAGGTTGGCTCCAGGCCCTCGGGCGGTGGCCGAGATGACCCAGCATCTACAGCAGACCCGCCCTTGGCGCCCTGCCCGGGTTTGGGCTCCGGGAGCTTCTGATGGGCTCAGCCTGGGTGGAGACGTGACCAAAAGAAGGGCATGGACGCCGAGCAGGCCAGGGGGCCAGCGACCTCAGTGCCTGCTGGCCTTGATGCTCTGCGGCTCCAGGGGACACAGGGAGCCCTTGACTTCTGTCCAGGCCCCCCCATGTGTGGCTCTGCACCCCCCATACCCGGGCCACACCCAGCACTCTGTACTCCTGTGGCCTCTCTTCCAAGGCCCTGTGGCCCTACTGGGCTGACTATGAGTGTGATTTTCAGAAGCAGCCCAGAGGTGCTGCTTCTGACATTTAGCGGAGCACTCATACCACCAGTCTTTAGACGACCATTGTTCTTGCTGTTGTTATTAATACTTTGTTATCAGTATTGTTTACTGTTAATCAGTTACTCCGCTATAATAACAACGAATTCATTGATTGGTTATTAGATAACAGAAGCATCCTTAGTGTGAAGCATAAAGAATAAACTCCCCTGTACCCACTCTCCAGCTTAGGAAGTATTACCTCTATTTCTGGGGTCCCTGAACACCCTTCCCCGACCCCATCCTCTGCCCCTCACTGCTCACTAGTCCTGGCTGCTTTCTTTGCCTTTGTGTTTGTGATTCTCTCGCGTTTCCTTGTAATTTGATCACATTTATGTCTCTGGATAATGTACGGTGGTTTCCAAACTTTCTATAAAGGGAAACACTTTTCGTGCGGTCTTTGGCCGCGAGCCTTTTCACACGCCCTGCGTTCGTGATCCACACACGGGCGTGATGGCATTTTCACTGCCGCTCGTCATTTCCGTGCATGAGATGGGACAGCGGGTCGAGGCCGCCATGGATGGGCGTTTGCATTGTCTCCTGCATGTTGCTCAGGCTGTCTGTGAGCGTTCGTGGCTGTGTCACCGGGTGCATAGCTGCAGGTGTATTCAGGGTGGGCGCCCCAAGGGCGATGGCGGGTCATCAGGGTCCGAGTACGTTCGGCTTTACGAGACGATGTCGTCCTGCTTTCCAGAGTGACAGCGTCCAGCTCACACTCCTGTGACTGGAGCCTCAGAACATGTGTTGTCAGTGTTGGGTGGATCTTAACGCTCTTGGGAAGCTGATGACTGTTGGGTAGTAGCTCGTTGTATTTTAACTTGCGTTTCTCTGATTACTGAGGTTTAACTTCTTTATTTGGGGAAGTTCCTGAACACGGTTTTTGCCCAGTTTTGTACTGGAAGTTTATCATCTTCTCACTGACTTGACTATAACATGATATGTGTGATATCCAGGGAATATAGGGTATATATAGGGTACATGTACATCCTGGTTTGTGATTTAGTAACGTCACTTTTTTATGGTCTTCTTTTGATAAACATGGAGTTTAATGTGGTTGCCTCTATTAGTATCCTCGCTTATAGCTTGAGCCTTTATGTCTTATTAAGATACCCCTACGAAAAGATCATAAAGATAGTCACATTGTCTTCTTTTTTTAAATTTTTATTAAAAATTTTTTTAAACATTTATTTATTATTGAGAAACAGAGAGAGACAGAGTATGAGCAGGGTAAGGGGCAGAGAGAAGGGAAGACACAGAATCCAAAGCAGATTCCAGGCTCTGAGCTGTCAGCACAGAGTCTTACGCAGAGCTCAAACCCACAAACTGTGAGATCATGACCTGAGCTAAAGTCAGACGCTTAACTAACTGAGCCACCCAGATGCCTCTTATACTGTCTTCTAAAAGTTAAGTTTCCCTTTCACAGCTATCTCTAATCCATTGGGAACTGATGAAATACTGGTTCAACTCTAATCTTCCCCCCTGACCCTAGCTGCTTAGTTATCGAGCACTGCTTATCAGAGGCCCATTCCCTCCCACTGATCAGCACTGCCCATGCACATGTAGCTCTGTTTATGTTCTCTTGGCGTAGATCTCTTAAGATTTTGTAACTAAAGCAGCAAAGTACTTCTTGAGGTCTTTTGAAGCAAATCCTCCTCCTCTATTCTTTAGAAAAGATCTTAGCTATTGTAAGATCTTCGCATTTTGATACATTTTAGAATCAGCCTATCAACTAGCACCAAAAACCCTGAGGAAATTTTGCCTGGAAGTGCAGCAGATCCATAGATCACATGGGGAAGAACTGATGCTTTTGCGATGTGGAATCTTGCACTCCATGAAGATGGTATATCTCCCTTTTTATGTTGGTCTAATTTTAAGTCTCTTAGTAAAGTCTGATAATCCTTTATAAAGATTTTACACGTTTGTTAGATTTACTTCTAGATGCTTTTTCTTTCAGATACAACTACCAATGCTAACCTTTCAAGATAGACTTCTGAGACATCTTTACATTTTAAATATTGTTTTAAGTAAGTCTTCATTAAGATACAGAAGGGGTGTCTGAGTGGCTCAGTTTGTTAAGTGTCTGACTCTTGATTTTCACTCAGGTCACCATCTCCCAGTTCGTGGGATGGAGCCCTGCATTGGGCTCTGTGCTGTCAGTGCAGAGCCTGCTTGGAATTCTCTCTCTTTCTCTCTCTCTCTCTGCCCCTCTCCCTTGCTCAAGCTCGCTCTCTCTCTCACACACACAATAAATAAATAAACTTAAAAAAAAAGATACACTCTATAAACCACAAAATTCACCTATTTAAAGCATACAATTCAGTGGTTTAAGTGTATACACAGAGTTGTGCAGCCATCACCAAAATCTGTTCTAGAACATTTTTCTCACCCCCAAAAGAAGTGGCTTTCTCATCCATCAGGCAGTCACTCCCCAATTCCCCTCCCACCCAGTCCCTGGCAGGGAGAAACAAGTGAATGACAGAGTGAATGAATGAATGTATACATGTGCAGCAAGCTTTATGTTTTGCATTGCTCAGCCTCAGACTTTGCTTTCTGTGTCATTTTGGTTTCGTTCCCCTTCCCACATCTATTAACTGCTGTGGCTTTCAAGCCAATCTTCCACTCTTCATCTTGCACACACTGGCCAGGCAGTGTTTTCCAAGGAAAAGAATGTTCCAACCCCTTCTCTCCTAGGAAGCCCTCCGTAGCTCCCCTGGGAATCCAGCTACACTTTCAACCTGGTTTCTGCAGAGAAATTCAGGCTGATGAGTCAAGCACTGTGGACACAGACTTTGGGGCGTAACTTTGGTGAGGTGGAGAAGGCTTCCGGGGCCTTGGTTGGCTGCAGAGCCCTCAGAAAGCAAACACGGTTGACCTGATTTTTCCCCACCACTTCCCTCTGAGCCGGAGTTATCTCGAGTTAACTCAGGGAAGAGGCTAAATTAAGCCTTGAGACCAAGCTGCCTCCTTGACAGGTGCTTTCTTTTGCTTGAGTGACTCTGATGATCGGACTTTGGTTTTAAGGACAGCACTAATTGCACCAACCACGGCGATCCATTCCCTGCCCTGCAGAGACTAGAAGATGCCTGTCCGTGCGCAGCACACACTCATTCATTCCGCACGCCTCTCCCAGCACCCGGCCCACGCCAGGCACCATGCTTGGAGTGGACATTCAGCAGCTCACCCTCTTGGGGCTCGAAGTCCAGCTAGAGAGACTACGAGAAACAAGAGACCCTCTAAGGAGATGACGGCTACTTACTGGCTAGAGGTCTGTCTAGAGCAGAGAAAAGGAGTGGATTTCTAAAGTTCTTGCACCTTCTTGTGACTTGGTGCAGAGGCTAGCCTGTGGAGTCACCAGAAGAAAAGAGGCGATCACTCTAGTATCCACAGACAAGCACGTGGACACAACCCTTTTGAGAAACTATGGAGCACTTTCTAGTAAACCAGAACGCACGCGCACCCTATACCCCATTTCCTCTCCTGGGCGTAGGTAGCCAGTAGGAAATGGCACCCATATGAGTTTTATGTCAAAAGAATTGGAAGCACGTATTGAATGCTAGTGAATGCTCGCATGCCGCGGTATTTAAGGGGAAGCGTAATCATATTTGCAGTTTATTTTGAAATACACCCAAAAAGGAAGATGGATGGGTAGACACACAGAAATTTGATAAAGCAAGTATAGTAACCTGTTAAAGGTAAATTTTGGTGGTGTGTGTATGGATGCTCACTGGAAATTTTCTTTTGGTGTATGTTGAAAAATTGTATATGAAACGTTGGGGGAAACGCATGCTTAACGTTTGCCAGCAGACGTGTACGAGAATGTTCTGAGCAGCATTAGGGTCTCAAACTGGAAGAAATCCAAATGTCCATCAGCAGTAAATAGAGACATAAATCATAGGTCTGTTTATATAATGGGATACTGTTCTCAGTAAGAACGAATGAGCCCCAGCTACACACAGCACAGGTGAACGTTACCAACGTAGGACTGAGGGGGGAAAAACCAGACTCAAAAAAGGACATGTTGTTATGATTCTATTTGTATAAAATTTACAAACCCACAAAACTAACCTAGGCTGTAGAAACCAGGGTAATGATTTTGGGGGGAGGAGAAGGCAGAAAAGATAGTAAATGGAATAGGGTGCCTCGGGGGCCTCCTAGAGTCCTAGAAGGTTCTGTGTCTCAATCTTGCTGCTAGCTAAACAGATGGGAACATTTATCAAGCTGTACATTTAAAGTCTGTGCACTTTTCTGTATGTGTATTATGCATCATTAAAAACTATACTAGGAAAAAGAAGAGAAAAGCAAATAGATCCAACCAGAAACTTTGCCTAGCTGAGCTGAAGTGCAAGGGTGGGAACCCCTCTGAGCCTGTCTGGTCTCCCAAAGCTGTGAACGAAATCAGACTTTGCTTTAGGACATTTGTTCATTCATGTGTGCATGCATTCATGCTGCATTAATTCCCCTGTCTTCACTCAGTGTCTGTCTGTCCTTTATGCAGACGTCTGCTCGCATGTACAGTGCTCCAAATCTAGGGATGCCTGAGTGGTTCAGTCGGTGGAGCGTCCGACTTCAGCTCAGGTCATGATCTCACGGTTCGTGGGTTCGAGCCCTGCATCAGGCTCTGTGCTGACAGCCAGCTCAGAGCCTGGAGCCTGTTTCGGATTTTGTGTCTCCTTCTCTCTCTGCCCCTTCCCCGCTCATGCTCTGTCTCACTGTGTCTCAAAAATAAATAAATGTAAAAAAAACCTCACAAAAATCCCCCACAAATCTAGACTTGATCTGCACGGCCTTACCCAGCCCTTTTGGGGGTTCACATGCCCAGAGGAAGAGATGCACAGATAATTCACTTTGCAGCCACATCCCCCACCTTCCTGGATAGTTGCCCTGAGATGTCTTTTGACCCCTGTATTAGTTCTCCAGAGAAACAGAAACAATAAGAAGGATGATAGGTCGATGATAGATAGACAGGTAGGTAGAGATAAAAGGAGACTTGTGAGAATTGGCCCATATCGTTATGAAGGCTGGCGAATTTCAAGATCTGCAGGGTGAGTCAGCAACCGGGAGGCACAGGAGAGCCAATGGGTTTAGTTTCAGCAAGAAAGCAAACAGGCTGAAGACCTAGGAAGAGCCAGTGTTTCCATCTGAATTCAAAGGCAGGGAATGTGATGTCCCAGCTTAAAGGCAGGCAGGCAGGCAGGCGAAATTCCTCCTACTTAGCCCTTTTGTTCTTTTTAGGTCTTCAACTGATTAGATGAGGCCCACCCACTTTAGGAAGAGCCATCGGCTTTACTCAGTCTATCAATTCACATGTTCATCTCATCCAGAAACACCTTCATGGAGACACCCCGAATAATGTTTGACAAATGTCAGGGCACCCTGTTACCCAGGCACATGGACACACAAAATTAACCATTGCCATGCTGGATTGTGAAACACTTGCTGGCTCTAAAGGAGGAAGTGCACCCGGGGTGGGGGTGGGGTGCTGGTCTGAGTCCCATCACTTCAGGTAGACAGGCTGCTACCACCACACACACCTTGATCATTTAGATAGTGACCAATGGAAAACCAGGCTCCAGCTGCCCCCCGGACCCCCCCTGTAACCATGTGTAGCATCTTAAAGAAAAGAAAGAAATGATTTCAGTTACTGCAAAATGCATTATACAGAAACAAAGTCTGAAGCCTATGAATACAGTTCAGAGGATAAGGAGAAAAATGAACACCCAGGTGTCCCCACCCAGCTTAACAAATGGAAAGTGACCAGTGTATTGGAGGCTCTTGGGGCTCCTTCCAAATGGCCTCCCTCATTGTCCTTTCCTGTGAGAAGCCTCTCTCCTGAATTTTGTGTTAATCATTCCCTTTTTTTTTCTAAAAACCAAATACGGTGAAACCTCCGATTGCGAGGAGCGTGTTCTGCGAGCGTTCCGCAAGACGACAAAAGGTTGCTGATAAATTTTAAGTGGATAAACGAGCGATGTTTTGCGATATGAATCCTACGTGATGTCAGACGTCACATGATCACACCTGAGCCAGTGGTTCTGGAAATTCGCTTTGATACACAAGTGCTTTGGATTACAGGCATGCTTCTGAGATGAATTTTGCTCAAAAACAAGACTTTGTACCTCACAGTTCTCTAAACCGTATCTTGTTTGTTTTTGCCTGTTCTAATCCTTGGTGAGTTGACTCCTGCTGTCCAAAGTCTTCTCCATCATGCTGTCACTGTGCATTCCATGTTAGGACTTCCTCCACATTGTCATACGGACCCTCAGCTCGTTCACTTCACTGCTGTATAATATTCCATCGTGTCCGCACTTGTCTAGTGGACGGGCCACCACATGCCCATCTGTTCTCTACGTAGTGCACTTAGTTTGGGTGGCTTCTGGTCCTCTGATGTCACAAACGAAGCTTGTAGGAGGGTCCTGCCCACGCCCCCAAGTGCACAGGTGCTCAGCCCAGTTGACAGTATGTGTCCCTTCGCTTCTCTGGGTAATGCCAAGGAACTTTCCAGTTTGTACTCCTGCTAGAGTTTCTTGTGGTAGCCTCGTCACCTTGCCGTCCTCCTGGCCCCAGCGAATCACCTGGGTCCCGACCACCCTGCCCATAGGGCAGCCCAAGCTCCTGTAGCATGTAGGAGGCCTTCTTCATACACACGCAGCACAGGACATTTCTTGGGTGTGATCTAGTACGTGAACACACGTAAAACCCCTGCCGCCGTGGACACTGCTTGCGTTTTAGTTCAACTGCTACGCAGCGGCTTCTGTTTTCTACTTCGAGGAAGAGGAGAGAGAACAAGCTTGGTAGAAGAGGTGGCACCAGGCTGGAGTCCTGGGCTGAAATCTTCAAGCCAGTGTCAGGACAGCCATCCTTGACGTTGACAGGCTACGCCCTGCCTTTTCTCCGTGACTCAGAGCGGCATGTCCCTGGGTGGGATCTGTGGGTGAGTTTTCGCTCCCACGCGTGGTCTGGATAAATGATCTTCTTTTGTGCTGCCTCTTCCCATTACAGGTTAGCCTGGGGCGGAAGATAAAGACATTTGCCACCAAGATGGTAATCACGAGTGGAAGTGATGAAGACAGAGGAGGCCAGGAGAGAGAGAGTAAGGAAGAGAGTGTCTTGGCGGTGCTGGGCATAATTGGGACCGTTCTGAACCTGATTGTCATCATATTTGTATACATATACACCACTCTGTGAATGGCGCCGAGGGTGCCGAGGGGCCTCGGCGACGGCCGGATGACGGGAGTCCTGTGTGTCGGCAGGTGAGTGACCGGACGCTGCGCGCAAGCAAAGCAGGCTTGACCTGCACGCGCTGCGCAAGCAAAGGCACCTTCGAACTTTAGAAAGCGGTCATAAAAACAAGCCACTCCTGCTACGAAGAGCAGACACTAAAGCACAATGAATCCAACAAAACCCATTCATACAACAAGGAACTTAACGTCTTCGGCCCGGGGCCCGAAAGAACACTCCAGAGGCCAGGCTTTGACACCGTCGGTGAGCAGGTGGGCGCAGAAAGCCAGCGTCGCAGATCTCTGATGGATTTCACGCGTCGGAAAGGAGGAACGGGGCGGGCGAGGCTCGTCGGTGCGTCTCCCGGGTCATGCGCTTCACCTTAATGCGACGACCAGCTGTTGGGGATGAGAAACCACGGGGCAGCCCTTTGCCAGAATTCCATCCATCAAAAGTGTCTAACTATTTGATACTGGGGAGATAACTTATTTTTCTTTTTTTCATTGGCTTGACGTGTGTATCTGTTCATATCAAGGTTTATAAATGATATATTTTTAATAAATGTGCTCTATTTTTTAGCATGAACCAAATACCTGGAGAGGCGCTCCTCGAGTCCTAGAGCTTTCGTTGGTTTTAGCTGCTTTGCCCCGTAGACTGCAGGTGTTGTGTGGTATAGCCATTCTAGTCCTGCTTCGAACATCCTGAATCTTTTACCTTTCTTCTGTCTCTCTTTCTCTGTCTCTGTCTCTGTCTCTCTCTTTCTCTGGTCTGGAGGACATTTTTCTGTAGTGCCAGCCATGGCCCTGGTGGATGCATGTTTTAAGATTGTCCGTTGAGCGGCTTTTTGTTGTTATATGGGAGATCTAAAACGACTGTGGGCATGTGGACCTTAGTTGTACCATATCCTTACCGAGAACTTTGCATGAACAAGGGCTGAGCGATAGATCATCTTCGAAGAAATGTAAAAAGGACTATCTTTGAAGAGGGGAAGGCAGCTCTATTCACAGATCAACTCGAGGACGGAATATTCAGCTTCTTACTGTGGCCGCATTATTATTTCATTCTGGTGACCATTGATCAGAGTTTTATTTCAGTGGCCATGTACCGTGCACGTGAGAGAGAACGAGGGGGAAAGGCCGGCACAGATGCGTAATTCCTTCCTTAGTTAGCCAGCCACCTGGGACCTTTTTCAAAGTAGGTGGGGTGCAAATGGCACGTGGACTCCCAGCGTGAGAGAGAGAGAGGGCTCACCTGGCTCTTTCAGGCTGAGAAGACACCCACACGACAGGTGACTTTTCAAGGGCACTAGAAGGGGACGGAATGATCACCCTAAAGGTTGCTGTGCTTCTTCAAGCTCCTGGTTTACACCCCGGCAAAGCTACTTCCTCCCTGCTGGGGATGGGTGAGACTATATGTGAATTTGCCCTGTTCTCTCGGCTCCCCGAGATGGGCATGTGCCTGTCTGTGGGGGCGACATGCCCTGGCCAGAGAGTCACAGCTCCTTTTACCAGTGCCAATCTTGCCCGTGGACGAAACTTGCCTAGTTGGCTTCACATCATGCCCAGGAGGTCTCTACCGCCAGATCTCTCCCTCCCCTTGTTGTAGTGTCTGAAATTCACCATTAGAGAGTCACTTCTTGGACTCCGTTAAGGGACCAGGTTCTTTTATAAAACAAATGCCCCTGAGCACCTGACTCTGACATTATTCATCAGGTGTCTTCTTTTCCCTCCCAGAAGGAAGTAGACATGCATTTAGGGCACACTGTGTGCCAGACACTTTATATTCCTTAGGTCATTGAAGTCCCCCTGTAATCTTGTAATCCCCCTATGAGATTGGGGGGGGGGGCGCTCTTTTCCCACCATTTGTAGAAGAAAGGAGGGTTCAGAGAGATCAGGAAACTTGCCCAAGATCATATGGCAGAATCCCCAATCTGCCCGATTCCTTAGCCCAGTGAGGGCTGCTGGAGAAAGGAGATTCACAGGAGCGGAAGCCACAGGAAAGAAAGGGCCCTCAGAGTCAGTCCCAGACAAACCCGACGGCTTTGCGAAAGGCCAGCTGGGCACACCTCAGTCCCCCTCCTCCATAAAAACTAAATAACTCTTGGGAACTCCTTGGACACTGGCAGAATATCATACAAATAAGGATGAGAGACAAGAGGAGATTGGTTAGGAATAAAATGGGCTGTCAGGGGAGGGAGCCATCTACCAGGTGCTGTGTGATTCTAGAAAGACTGTATGAAAATTCTGAACAGTGAACAGAGTAAACAATAAAGGTGCAATGGATTAAAAAAAAAAACTATTGATGTCTTTTTTAACCCCGTGGTATTTTAAAACCTCACTGTCATTCCTTTGTCTATACTTATTTTTTATTTTATTAAAAAAAAAAGCCGAATGTTATTCTTTTAAACAGAACTTGTTTTGTTTGGGCCGTAGAAGCCCCAGTGATTTTTCAGGTATACGGATTTGAAATGTATTGAGGGGAGAAAACTGCCCGTCCCGCCCTCGGAACAGCCTGCTGGTGGCTCTTCTAGATTTTCTTCTTTAAAAATATTTTATATATTTCTGAGAGAGAGCGTGAGCTGGGGAGGGTCAGAGATAAAGGGAGACACAGAATCTGAAACAAGCTCCAGGCTTTGAGCTGTCAGCACACAGCCCAACACAGGGCTCGAACCCACGAACCGTGAGATAATGACCTGAGCCCAAGTCGGATGCTTAACCGACTGAGCCATCCAGGCACCCCTCTTCTAGATTTTCTTAATCCACAGCCTGGAAATAAAGCTGTCCATTCGGTGCCTGCTGGGCCACAGGGCAGCGCGCGCTCCCGCGTCACCGGCGTGCGTAGTCTTACTTGCACTCGCATGTTGCAGGACCCAAGAGCACACACTTGAGCAAACTCATAGCTTCCCGGGGATCTTGGGGCACCTTCAAGGAACAGGAAAGGGAGAGGCTGCCCATGGCCTTGGCTTTCAGTCTCACCAGCACGAGCCCAGCCTGGGGAAACAATGACAATAATCACGACCACACCCAGCACTTTGCGCCCATCCTTCTGGGGTGGGGGGGAGGGCCCCCCACAGCAACCCATGAGTGGTGTGTGCTTCTCCCCGTTTTACAGGATGAAGGCAGAGGCTCTCGAAAAGGCTAATCGATTTTTTCCAAGGTTGCACCACGGTTAGGAAAAGCAGAATCAGACCTTCTGGCTCTGTAGCCATGTGCTGTGAGCACCTCGCGTGGCCCGTTGTGTGGGGGGGTGAGCTTGCTGGAATCCGGCCAGTTCCGGCTCCGAGCACCCCGCTTCCCACCAGCCCTGCCTCTCTCTGAGCTCCCTGCAGCTGATCCAGGCCACAGGGCTGAATGGATGCCTTTCACTTTGACCCCTGGGGGCGGGGGTGGGGGGACTCCGAAAGCCCAAGCCCGATCCTGGAAGCAGAGGTTTGGAGCTGCAAGGTGCTTGCCTGTGGCCTGAATCCCATTTCTGGCTCTTATGATCTGGGTGACCGTGGGCAGGCCACACCAGCTCTGTGGTCCCTGGTTTTCCTCGCCTGGAAATGGGGGTGATGACAGCCCCCGAATCCCATCAGGTGGGTGTGTTTACTTCATTTAACAGATGCAGAAAGCATGACCTGCATGGTGAGTTGACTCGGCAAAGGCGCGAAGACTGACATCACTCTGAATTCTGGGGATTTCCATCTTCCCCTCTGCAGCGCAAGAACGGCATGAAGACACCCCCCCAAAGAAAGAGCCCTGGGGGAGCCTGAGGTTCAGTGGAGGGCACAGGAGGCCTCCAAGGCCGTCTTAAGTTCAGTGAGAGGGACCCAGACCCTGTGAAGGCAGAGGAGGCACTTGGGGTCCCTCTGAATCTTCGGAATTGGGGAAGGGCAGGGCAGAGAGACCCTTTCCCGAAGATTCCCCCCCCCTTTTTTTTTTAAACCAGTAAACCAACTGAAACCCAGCCAGGATCAAGTCCCCTCAAGTCATAGCTCGAGAGTCCAGAGATGTCAAGGGAAGTCTAAAGAAAATTTATATAGAGACTTTTTTTTTTTTCTTTTTAAAAGTGTCATGGATACCAAGTGAACCATAAGGCCTTTTCTCACTTCCTGTTTTTGTGATTTCTGTGCGAAGCAAATGGCTTTTCCTCGAACCCTGAGTTCTGCCCCCACCTTATCCAACATCCTACCCCAAGGAGCACAGTTTTGGGGATCCCTCCTTTATAGCGGGGGCTAAGAGAAACCTCTTTATGCAGCCGCAAAAGGGGCCCAGTTGCACCAGCAGCTCAGTCCTGTATTTCATCCTTGTCTGCCTTTCCATGAATCATACATGCATAGTCCCAGTTGAAAAGAATAAAATTTTTTTTAATTTTTAAAAAAATTAAAATAGTCTCCCGAGATCCCCACCCAGAATCAAGACGATGCTTAGTGTACACGTGAGACACCAGGTGGTCTGCACATCTGTTGGATGAGACCATTTTCCTTGAAATATTAAAATGGTGTCACTTGTAGGCAAAGCGCAGTCATTTGGTCATTGCCCCCACAGTCCTCGCTGTAATGGGCGGCTTCGCTTGTTTCTCATACTGACGGGGTCCAAAGGCGTTCTAGACGGCCATGCTCAACAGCCATCCAGACGCTTCCTCATGACGAGGTTGAAATTACAATCCACACACATGGCGCCATGCTATGAACCTTGCTCCCAAATATGGTGTCATTAACGACCTGGAATATGTTTGTGCATCAGTGAATCTTGGGATTCTGTTGTTGAGATGGACCTTCACCCATGTCCCTGTGTTCTTACCTTTGGACCTTTAGGTTGTCAACAGTGTTTGCTATGAACCAACCCCCACTAAGCCACCTCTTCAAAGCAGCCCACGCATTGCCCTTCCCCCGACCCCTTTGAGTGGTCTCAGTGGCATCCTTAACAGCTACAAGGACCGTATCTGGGGAAGTCACTTTCCCAAGCAAAAGAGATGGTGGGAATCCCCTGTGTGCTCAGGAAGCATACACCCCCTCTCAGATCCCAACTCCAGAGCGGAGTCTGGCCTGAGTCTTTACAAGGACTCGCCGGTATCAGGCATATTTGGAGGCGGTGAAGCATGCGGAACCCAGGAGGCTGACCTGTGCCAGGAGCACGGATGCAGGTGGTGGTACTGGTCTCATCTCTTCAGCGGGGTTCCCTCATCTATCCAAGGCTGACGATAACACCCCGATCCCAGGTCATGAGGAAAAGCAAATGAGACAGTGCAGATACAGCTCCCAGCAGAATGCCTGGGAGAACAAGCGCACTGTCTTGGCGCCAACTGTATACTACTTCACAGGAAGTCTTTCAGTTAGAGTGTCTCTCACTGTTGTCCTTTCCCCTTCTGCCCCTCTCTCTCCCTATTTCTCTTCCTCTCTCTTGTGTTCCTCTCTTCTTTCCTCCCTCGCCTCTAAGCACCTGGCCTCAGCCCACTTTCCTGTGAACGCTGCCATCAGCCATGCTTAGTCTTAGGGCTCTCTCTTCCAGCCAGCTGCCCGCAGAGCATCAGGAAGCCCACTGGCCTTCTTGTTTCCTGGTTCTCTGTGGAAACAATCCCATCCACCATGTAAGCACTTTCCTGATAGCTGCTTCAGGAGCCCAGACTGTCTTCAATACCGCTTGGGAAGAGAAAGTTCCAGAGGCCAAATTCCTGATTCCTCCTCTGACAGTGCTCTCCTAGAAGACTGTGTGGCTTTCACCTCCTTAAAGGAAGAATTTCTATTGTGAGACATCCCCAGAAAGACCCCCTTTGTGAGCGGTGGGGTGGGTGCTGTCTGACATCACTACATAATGACCTCTCTGTCATGGGAAGCAGATGGAATGAACAGACTGCTGATATTTTCCATCGTTCATAAACAAGTTACACAAAATTGCACCCACCCCTGGCAGAAGGGCCACATTGTTGCTATGAGAAACAAGATCACAAAATATCTGTAAACTTTTCCCTACGAGACCCCTTGTTAAGTGGCATACTTGTTAGACAATAATGAGGGAACTTTGCAAAATAAGAGATCAGATACTCCCACAGCAGGGTCATCAAGGGTTAGCACACCTCCCTGTCTGGGACTGCAGCCTGCCAAGTACGTAGACTTGGCCTTAAAGCCTGGGCTTTCAACTCTGTTGTCTGTCTTGGTCACTGGGAAGACAGCACCACTCAATGCCCTGTTCTGACAATAGGAGCATCTCACCTCTTAGCCAAGGGCAGGAAGCTACGAATAACGGCTGAACAGTCCTAAGCATTGCAGTTGGTAAACACATAAAAGAACAATGTCTTTAACTAGCATCTGTCTTATTGGGACTAAAGGAATCAAAGTTAGAACGCGCAGAGAGTTGGGTCAGCCTTAATTCTGGCAAGATCCAAAGATCACTCCTCAAATCTTCCCTACCCATGAGCCGCCATCTTTCTCTTAATCAGAATGGGGCTCCTTCTGTCATGAAAGGCCAAAGGCACAGAGTGATGATGATCCATCGATGGGGACCAACCACAAATCAAAGCTGCTGAGGTGCCTGTAGGTCACTTAACCTGTGGGAAATCCAGCCCAAGAAAGGTCACCTTCAAGTACTTCCTCGCATCCCTTCCTGCATATTCCAGATTACACTTGTAGGTACCACTGGAGTCCATACATGGTTGGCTTACCCAACCCGAGTCAGCTCCCAAAGAGACTCGCAATTATAATTATTGGAACAGAGGTCCAGCAATGTCCCACAAAGTGGTTGTCCTTTCTGTGGTGGTTATCACCCTCCCTGCTTCTCGCCTTCTGAGCCCCTGTTGTCCCAACCAAGGTCGTTATCTGAACTTGGTTGGCCATGTTTTTTCTTTGGTAGCTTTGCTTTTAGTTCTGAGGAGCCCACGTGAGTGTTTTTAGTTCTGAAGACTCTGCTGTAGAACTTTGGGTTCTGAAGTTCTAAGACTCTGCCTCAATATTAAAGAGATGTGTGAACTCAGCTTCATTGAGGCCTTCTGGTGTGATGTTGTCTCGGCCACCATAACTGGGCAATAGCTTTTTCTTATCTTACTTCTCTCTGGAAAACTCAGTGGGTAAGTCCATTGCTTTGGGTATTTGAACAATAAGCATGTGCAGAAAGCTGATTGCTCACGCCTCACCAATGACCACCCCCTGGCTTTACCTGAGAGCCAGGAAGTCATCCAGAAATGAAGGTAGGGTTCAGAACCTGACAAATCTGTGTTCAAGTCCCAAACATGCTACTGATCAATCATAGATCTTGGACCAGAATCTTGATGTTTTTGAACGTTGATTTTCTTGTCATGAATTTAATAAATCTGTTCTCTCAGTGTAATTGTGTAGATTACAGTGTTTATGTAATAAAAGGTACTTGAGACAAATGACTTGTTGGGGCACAGTTTTTAGAGGGGGCAATGTTACCTGAATAGAATCTTCAGGAATAGATAGTGGCACACCAAGATTTACTCTTGGTAGCCCATTCGCATTAGCTAGTTCCCATGCGACATAGATGAGTGCATATTTTATTTTTTTTTTAATGTTTTATTTTTTTCTGAGAGAGGGAAAAAAAGTGTGAGCAGGGGAGGGGCAGAGAGAGAGGGAGATACAGAATCTGAAAACAGGCTCCAGGCTCTGAGCTGGCTGTCAGCACACAGCTCGATACGGGGCTCGAACCCACGAACCACGAGATCATGACCTGAGCCAAAGTCGGACGCTAAACCGGATGAGTTGGTATTTTAAATATCACTGCCTCCATCTGTTGCCTTAGCCCTAAGCTCTCCACGAAGGACCAGTATACTCCACTCTTTGCTTTGTGCTCCACCACTATGCCCCCATCAGCACTCCTCATACTTCCTCGCAGGTGGAAGAATCTTTGAGAAAAGTCTGCTGCAGACATTATGATTTACCCAGCATTGGTTCCCTATCACAGGATATGCCAGTCATGGTGTCAACTGTGCCCAGCTTCCCCTTCTAGCCGAGGCTGCCTCCCCAATATTACTGTGTGATGTAGAGAGGGCTGGGAAAAACTTAGGGACCATATACACGACCTGAAGCCTTGAATACAGTGATCAGAACAGGCAAATGAAACATATGGACAGTGTGGTAGAGTGTGGACACAGAAGAGAATATACTCTGGGTATCTGCTGCCATTGCATCCTGGGTCTGAAAATGAACCTCCGAGATCAGTTTCTCTGGCCAGCCTGTAGCCAGAGCTACCCTTGTAAACCTGAAGACGCTGATGAGAAATATGATATTACTGCTGAACAGCACTGAGCTTCCGTGCTAATACAGGCTGAGCAAGGTGGATACGCCATGGCAGGGAGAAGCTTCTATTTCTGACCC
This sequence comes from Hyaena hyaena, assembly GCF_003009895.1. Lineage (NCBI taxonomy): Eukaryota > Metazoa > Chordata > Mammalia > Carnivora > Hyaenidae > Hyaena > Hyaena hyaena. The sequence goes on along the minus strand of NW_024081687.1, from coordinate 490,306 downwards.
TTCCGACTTGGAGTCTTCCTGAACCTGGCAGTGTGCTTATTCCTCCTCTTGGGTTTTCATGGAGCTCTTTTTTTGTATGTGTGCAATAAACTCTTTTTTAAAGGGTTTTATTAACACAAATACAACATGCACATAAGCTGCCTGTCTATTCATTTGCTTTGCTGCGCAGCCTGGCATCAGGATTGTTGACTCTGACAGCCAACTGGGCTGCTCTATCTGCAATGGCTTTGCGGTCCTTGGAGGAGGCACTGTGAGAAATCTCTGCATGGTAAGATTTGTTGCACATCAGTAGCACTTCAAGCTCCTTGATGTTGTGGACTAGAAACTTCTGGAAGCCACTGGGTGGCATGTGCTTTGTTTTCCTGTAGCTCCTGTAACCAATGATGTTGGGCATCAAGATTTGGCCCTTGAACTTCTGCACACCCTATTGTCAGTGCTTCTGGGTTTCTGCCAGTTGCACTTAATTTTGACATATCAGTCTCACTGGTGCCACATGAACTTCTTGATCCTCTTTTTAATGACCTTGAGCCTCACCAGAGGTCTGAGGGTGGCTGTGATGCCAAGTAAGAGATGGCTACCACTTCTGCAGGCAATGCCAAGGAGGAGAGTATAAACTCTTATTTTCATTCAAGAAAATAGTCTTTTAAAAAAAATGTTTTATTTTTGAAAGAGAGAGAGCATGCATGTGCAAGAATGGGGGAGGGGCAGAGAGAGTAGGGCAGAGGATCCAAAGCAGGCTTTGCACTGACAATAGAGAGCCTGATGCGGGTCTCAAACTCACAAACCATGAGATCATGACCTGAGCCGAAGTCGGGTGCTTAACCAACAGAGCCACCCAGGCTCCCCAAGATAATAGTCTTATGAGAGACAGATTCAGTTTTGAGAGTCTGCAGTTTCTATACTGCAGGACCCTCCTTTAGAAAAATAACACAGAATTACAAAGGCAAAATCAGGGGCTACAGTGAACCCTTATTTATAATGACAAAAACATCCCAACAAATTACTGGATTTTAAAAATTTGAGCAAACTTCCTACTTCTGGCCAGATGGAGTAACTGATATCAGACCAGCCTTCTTGCCATAAACAACTAAAAACTAGACAAAATATATAAGCCTGTTGTCTTCAACATCATCAAGCAACAAGCAACGCTCGGCTGATCCCCAAGAGAAGGGAAATACAGAGGATGGGCCCCTACCCACTATTACCTCTCGTAAACATAGACAAAAATCTTTCTAAAATTATCAAATCACATACAGCAAGATATGAAAAAAATAACATACTATGACAAAGTAAAGGTTTTTTTCAGAAACGCAAGGTTGGTTTAACATTTAAAAATCAATCAATGTAGTTCATCATATTAATGGAATAAAGGAGGAAAAACATATGATCATCTCAATAGATGCAGAAAATGCAGTTGGCAAAATTCAACACACGTTCATAATTTTTTTTAGAAAAAGTATTGGAAAATTAGGAATACAAGCAAACTTTCTTAATGTGTTAATGATGTGTATAATAAAAAACTATAAAATTATAAATAATGGTCAAAAACTGAATGTTTCTTCCTAAAATTAGGAGAAAGTGCCAGTGCAAAAAAATCTGAAGCAATTAAGACTAAATTTAAAACTAAGGTCAACATCTGCTCATTGAAATTATGGAGTTATGCTAAGAGACATCTAACTAAATGGAGATATTCCACATACATGGATTCAAAAACTAACATTGGTAAGATTTCAGTTTTCCCTAGATTTGACGTACTCATTCTCACAATCCTTATCAAAGTTCAGCAGCCTTTTTTGGTGGTAATGGACAAACTGATTCTAAAATGTAAATGGAAATTCAAAGGACATATAAAAGCCAAAATAATTTTTAAAAAGAAGAACAATTCTTAGGATTTAAACTAGTTAACTTCAAGACTGCTCAAAATGGCAGTTAACAAGATGTTGTGGTTTTGGTATAGAGTGAGACAAAGGGATCAACAGAAGGGACTAGAAAATCAGAAATAAACTCATACTTAATAGGCCAACCGATTATTTAGAGAGAGAGAGCATGAGCAGGGGAGAAGTAGAGAGAGAGGGAGAGAGAATCTCAAGCACAGAGCCTGACATCGACTGGAACCCACAAATCACGAGATCATGACCTTAGTCAAAACCAAGAGTTGGATGACTAATCAACTGAGCCACCCATGTGCCCTCAGGTGAACTGATTTTTGACAAAAGTACCAAAGCAGTTTCATGGGGAAATTAAAATCTTTTCATCAAGTACTTCTCTATCAATTGAAAATCCACATTGGCTGTTGATGAGAATGTAAACTGGTGCAGCCACTCTGGAAAACAGTATGAAGATTCCTCAAAAAGTTAAAAATAGAACTACCTGATGACCCAGCAATTGCACTATTGGGTATATAGCCAATGGATACAAAAATGCTGATTCAGAGGGGCACATACACCCCAATGTTTATAGCAGCACTATCAACAATAGCCAAATTGTGGGAAGAGCCCAAATGTCCATCAACTGATGAATGGATAAAGATGTGGTATGTATGTAGATGTGTATACATCTAGATATATACACAATGGAATACTATTTGGCGATAAAAGAATGAAATCATGTCATTTGCAACAACCTGGATGGAATTAGAATGTATCATATGTAGAATTTAAGAAACAACAGATGAACGTAGGGGAAGGGAAGGAAAAATATGATAAAAACAGAGAGGGAGACAAACTATAAGAGAATCTTTACAGAGAACAAACTGAGGATTGCTGGGGGGGGGGTGGATGGGCTTAATGGGTGATGGGTATTAAGGAGGGCACTTGTTGGGATGAGCACTCGGTGTCATATGTAAGTGATGAATCACTGGGTTTTGCTCCTAAAGCCAAGACTACACTGTATGTTAACTAACTTGAATTTAAATTTAAAAAAATAAATAAAGAAAATCCATATCAGAAAAAATTGAAATTTGACTCCCTAGCTCATACAAATAATACAAAATTCATTTGGAATGAGTCAAAGGCCAATGTAAAGACTAAATCTATAAAGTTTCTATAAGAAAGCATGGGGACTATCTACTCAACCTTAGAATAAGCAAAGATTTCCCAGAGAGGACACAGAATGCACTTATTAGAAAACAGTAAATTGATAAATTATACTTCATAAAATTTAAAACTTTTATTTATGAAAAAACATTATTAGAAAATGATAGTCAAGACACAGAGTAAAAGAAAATATTCAAGATACATTTATGTGGCAAAGGACTTGCAGTCAGAACATATGAAGACCTTAAACAACTCAATAATAAAAATTCATCATAGGAAAACTTCATTAATCATCAGGGAAATAAGAACTTAAAATAACAACTGTTGACCCATATTTTGGACAAAGCTTTTGCATCTTGTTTGTGTCCTCTGAGCCTCCAAAATGTTCACCAGGTCGACATGTCACCCACAGTGCAAAGGTGGATTTTTATCATGTGTGCTTGAAACCATCCAACTATGGGGCGCCTGGGTGGCTCAGTCAGTTGAACATCTGATTTTTGGTTTGGGCTCAGGTCATGATCTTGCAGTTTGTGGGTTCAAGCCCCACATCAGGCTCTGCACTGACAGCTTGGAGTTTGCCTGGGTTTCTCTCTCTCCTCTCTTTCTGTCCTTCCCCTGCTTGTGCTCTCTCTTTCTCTCAAAATAAATAAATAAACTTTAAAAAAGAAAGAAAGAAGAAAGAAGCCATCTCATTATGAGACTCTGAAAGCTTGAAAGGGTCAGAAATTTTGCAGATACGCTCCTTTCTTGTATATTTCAAACCTTATTTCTACTCCGTTAGCCATATACTTCTGGTGCTGGTGCCACAGATCATGTTCACATCAGGAATCCATCTGTGGCCTTGCACTTTGGGTCATAACGCCAGTTACATCAGTTGAATGAGTGGCAATTTTCCTCTCCTTACATCCTTACATTTTACTTTCCTTACTCATCAGTTAAATGAGTGGCAAGCTTTCCTCAAAGCTCTTCCTGCACTGGGCTAGCTATCTATGGAATCTAACTATATATGGAAATAACTGTGAATGGCATACATTTACTTCGCAAAACTAAAAATAAATCTGTCCTTAACTCAACATCCTTGTAGCCAGATACCAAAAATGTTCACAGCCACTCCGGTGTCACCTCTTGCAGAGACGAGTGTGACAGATAAGAAGTCAGATTGGCAAGAGACAGCAGTGTTAACCCATTGTGGTTAAAATACTTTACTTTTGTAAAGTACATATGACCCTGTGGAAACATTGTTAGCACCTTGCCAAGGGCCTATATGAAGCCCGTTCTGGTCTGAGAGGTCCTGAAATGTTGGCTTTGTTAGTTTCTGGTGAATCTGCTCCTGGATCTCATAACAGATGCCTACAGTGTTGGATGCAAACACAGACTCGTTCTCAACAGGGCTCTTCTACTTGATGTGGTTCTAGAAGGACCTACCATCTTCTTCCTGACCCCACCTCTCTGCACTCCCTCTTCCTCTTGATTGGCTCCTGGGTGAGCCAGTCAGAGCAACCTCCCACATGCCCAGCATTAAATGGCCTAAGGATAGTCACTTGACCCAAGCAGGGGCAATTAGAACTAAAGACTGGGAAGCGTATCAGTCCCTTCAATGCAAAGCTGTGAGATGACAGCAAACATCATTGTCGTCATCATCATCATCAACAAAATTTACTAACCACTCCATAGTATTTGCAATACTATTTGTAGTTTATGCGGTGAGCTCCAATATTATCCCCATTATACAGGTGGGAACACTGAGGCTTGAAGAGGTTAACAGACGTGCTAATGGAACAGAGCTAGTAAGTAGAAACGCTGCAACTTGAGCCTGGGGAAAATTGACGTGAGGGCTCCCATGGTTACCCTCTACTCTACATTGCCCATTTGATTTCTGCTGTGGGAGGAAGCTGATCTGAGAGAGTGGGGCCCATATGCAATAAGACACAAAGATGAGTAGGAAGCTTTCAGGCTCAGATGCATCATTCCCTTCCTGGCCTGTGGTTGGGAACTTAGAAAAAAATTTATGTTACCATTACTAGCAATCAAATCTCTTCCCATGATCTGTCAGGGTCTATATGCAGTAGGATAGGAGGAGGAAAAGATATGAGCCTATCCTAAGATCCCAATAACCCAAGCATTACCTTCCCTCCCCACCATGTTACACTTGACACATCTGATTACAAAATGCTGATTTCCATTTTGCTGGCATCCTGTGGACTTTCCTCAGCATCTGAACCCTTCACTGCCCAACCTGCATGGACCCATGAATTGACAATCATACATCCCTAGGGGACCTTCAGCAGCCTCTAGTCCAGCCCTTCTATTTTACAGATGGGGAGACAAACTCAGGCAGGGGAAATGACTAGCCCAGAGTCGCATTCTGAGTAGGTGGCATGACCAGATGTCGTAGCTCCCCAGTGACACCAGGTGGAAGGGCCAGGCTTGGTGTGGTTCCTACTGTGCGGGCTGCTTTGGGCTATAGGCTGGCTACATCTGAAGAGGACAGCTGGTGGAAAGAAGACACAACCCATTTTTCTGATGTCACTTGGAAATGTGGCACTCCTTCCTGCCAAGTAATGTGAAATATTTATCTTCTTAGTTAACAGCTGGCCACTAGGTTTTATGCCCTGGAATCCGTGTCTCAGTGAATAAATACTGGCTTTCTAAGTCTGGCATGCACACTGTCAGTTATATAAAGAACCAGATTTGTTCCAAAACCCAGATTTGTGCAAACTCCTCTAAATGTCCATCCATGGGCTATAACTCCAAGTTTTTTGGCACAATCAACCTCACAGGGCTATGTTGCTTGTCAAGCTACAATGAAGATAGAACTGGGTGTAGAAAATATGGCATGGAGGACTGGACAAAGCCGGGTGACCTCAATTCAAGGGGCAGGCAAATGGAGCTGTGACTGATTAGGAGATTGTAGAGGACAGTGAGACCAAGGTCTTGGAGTTCAACTCTTTGGTTCAGATCCTGTATTTACTACTTACTAACCAGAAAACCTTGGCAAATTACTGAACCTCTTTGTGCTTTAATGATCTTGCTTGTGAAGAGGGAGTATTAACAATAGAGCCTGCTATATAGGCATATTGTGAGAACCACATGAGTTTTCCTATGTGTCAATAACCAAGAACAGTGATTCACTGCTATGATCAAGGACCTGCCATGGCAGGTGCAACTCACAGCCTCCTTGAATCTTGATCACACTTCATGAAGTGTTTCTGAAGTCATATTGATGAGAAAACAAGATCTCAGGGATGAGGTGCCCTTGCCCCCAATCCCATGGGCAGACCTTCCAAATCTCCATCATTCACTACTATCCTTTCTAAGGTATCTCAGCTCTGAGATCACGCTATCTTACAGTTGGCTTCCATTTCCAAGTTTCCTCTATACACAAAAATTATATAATGGGATGTCTAATAGCTTTGACTGAGGCACCAAGGTGCAACCGATTTTAGATGTCAGTGGGCGCTGGAGATAGTTCCTTGGTCACATTGGGGAATGAAAGGGTCAAGCATGGAGTTTGGGAGATAGTGTTCAGGGAGTATGTCTTTGGAAAGGACAAGGGGCAGTGAATCCCGCTTGTCTGGAGAATGGGCAGTGTCTCCCCCTTCACTTCACTTCTAAAGACAGGCTTCAAGGAGGTGACTCAGATAGTAAGCAAGGGCTCTAGCAAGTTGTAAGTGGGTCACACAAAGGGCTGATATCTCAGGGACAGGGGTTTAACTGACTGACCATTAGCACACACCAACAGAGTATGGCTACGTTAGGACTGGCTGCACTTAGACTTTGTCAAAACATAGGAAACACAGAACATGGGAACATAGGAAACGCCAGGGGAGCCCATTTCCAATCCTGCCCAAGAAGACCACTTGGAGGGGCAGTGTACTTCTAAGAAGGGAGCCCTGTGCAGGACACCGCTAAAAAATAGAGGCTGGGGACAGCTGAAGGAAGGTGCTCTGGTCCAGAGAATGAGAGATAAGCGGGCCTTCGTTCTGGAATGGGATGGAGTCTCTGAAGAATTCATAGAAGTGTCTCCTGCGAGGAAGAACCAGCTTTAGGCATCTTTCAGGCTCAGCAAGCGTGAACCAGTTCTTTCGAAGGTCTGGGCCAGTTAAGAGAAACAAAACAGAATGGGGCAGTAGCTCAGGGCTAGTAAGAGTGAAGAGCTATTACTCCTGCTAAAACTGAAAGCACACAGGAGGGAGAAGTCTCCAGACCCCGGATGGAGTAGCTGCAGCGGGGGGATGTTGACGGGAGCTGTGGGGACTCGGCCAACCCAGGCAGTACGGCCAGGGGGGAGCTGGTGGGGAGGGGAGAGGCATCTCCTCTTGACTCCTCTCCCGCTCCCTGGCCTCCTGCTGGAAATTCCCATCGGGTGGACCAATTGGAAACCAGAGGCAGAAGACAAGGACACCTGTTGATGGTCCATGCAGGTCAGTGAGGGAGGTGGCTGGAGGATGGATCTAAGGGGCCAGTGGAAGATTCCAGCACACACAGCATCACCCTTGGCCTGGAGCTCCTTGGGCCCATCATTCTACCACCTTTGACCATAGCAGGTTTTGAAGGTCCTTTGACTGAAACAGAAGCACCAGAAAAGCAGAGACTTTATTTTTTTTTATTTAAAAAAAAATCTTTTTTTACAAATAGTTTATTGTCAAGTTGGTTTCCATATAACACCCAGTGCTCATCCCCACAAGTGCCCTCCTCCATGCCCATCGCTTCCCTTCCCCTCCCCCCCCCCCATCAGTCCTCAGTTTGTTCTCAGCATTCAAGAGTCTCTCATGGTTTGCCTTCCTCCCTCTCCCCCACTATTTCCCCCCTTCTTTTCCCCCACGGTCCTCCGTTAAGTTCCTCCTAATCCTCCTATACGTGCAAACATATGGTATTTGTTCCTCTCTGCCTGACTTATTTCGCTCAGCATAACACCCTCAAGGTCCATCCATGTTGCTACACATGGCCAGATTTCATTCTTTCTCATTGCCATGTAGTATTCCATCATATAGATAAACCACATCTTCTTGATCCATTCGTCTGTTGATGGACATTAGGCTCTTTCCATGTTTTGGCTATTGTTGAGAGTGCTGCTATGAACATTGGGGTCCATGTGCCCCTGTGCATCAGCACTCCTGTATCCCTTGGGTAAATTCCTAGCAGTGCTATTGCTGGGGAGTTCAATTGTTAATTTTTTGAGGAACCTCCACACCATTTTCCAGAGGGGCTGCACCAGTTTACATTCCCACCAACAGGGTAGGAGGGTGCCCGTTTCTCCACATCCTCACCAGCATCTAGAGTTCTCTGATTTGCTCATTTTAGCCCCTCTGACTGGTGTGAGGTGGCATCTCAGTGTGGTTTTGATTTGTATTTCCCTGATGAGGAGGGATGCTGAGCATCGTTTCATGTGTCTGTTGGCCATGTGGATGTCCTCTTTGGAGAGGTGTCTGTTCATGTCTTCTGCCCATTTCTTCACTGGGTTGTTTGTTTTTCGGGTGCGAAGTTTGGTGAGTTCCTTATAGATTCTGGATATCAACCCTTTATCTGATGAAAAGCAGAGACTTTAAATGTCTGGTGTATACTGTGTCCCCAGCACCAGGAACAGTGTTTAGCATATAGTAACCATTGATTGATTGAGGGAGTGAGTGACAGATTGAATATTCTCCCTCATATATGGAAAATACCTCCCAAGCTGAGGGGATATGGAATCTACTGCAAATAATATCCATTAATAAAAAACATGCTTTGTCATTTCAGGAGAGAGGAGGGCCATTATGGTGCTTCTGGGGGATAAAATATTCAACAAGCACTTGCCAAGCACAAGAGGACAGAAGTTTGGCTAAAAGGAGCCAGAACATGGATGGATGTCCCATCAGAGCTTATAGGAAGCTCTTTACATAGAGTATCACCTTCTTTTGGTAACTATTGTCTCTTCAATTCAACAAATACTTGCACAGCCCCATTTGGCCCTGCCAAGCACTGGAGATAGAGTAATGAACAAGGTAGTGCAGAATCTGGGTCCTCTGGGAAGCAGGTGCCAAAGTCAGGTTAGGAATTTAAAAGGCTTATTGGGGTGGAATGTCATGAAAGGTAGAGGAGAGGAAGCAGGAATGGGCAGGGAGAGCCTTGGACCCAGTACAGATCTGAACGTCAGCAGTGGGCTCCAGCGCAGGCTGCCCACTGGGGGAGCTCCTGGGTGGGTAGGAAAGGCAAGACCCGAGTACCCTTACCGAGTTCCGTCACAGGCTGTGTCTCAGATCAAAAGCTGAGGTGGAGCCTAAAGGCACTGGAGCAGGAGGCTGTCAGTTTCCTGCACCCCTCCCCAACCCCCCACCTCCCTGCAGTGGAATGAGAGCTCTGTCCTACAGAGTGATGCAAATGGCACCCCTCCATGGCTTCCCCAAACAGATGTGGCACCACCCTCATGTTCTGGTTTGTACTCCACTTCACAGAGCTGGCTGTGGGGTCCTTGGAAGAGCAAGGGCCATGCCCTTTCCTCCTTTGCGGTCTTCCATGCTAATCCTACAGTACCTAGATAGCCTTGAATCAGTGACTCACAAACTCATTCCTTCATTCATTCACTCACTCACTCAGTGCACGTTTCCTGGACACACACCCTGTGATGGATATAGGTTGGGCTTTGGGATTGGATACAAAGACCACACAGATTTAACTCTGCCCTCAAGGTGAGGGCATTCAGCCAGGAATGACAGAAAGGATGTATTAAAATAATCGTAAGAAGGGATGTCTGGGTGGCTCAGTCGGCTAAGCCTCTGACTTCTGCTCAAATCATGATCTCACAGTTCGTGGGTTTGAGCCCCGCATCGGGCTCTGTGCTGGCAGCTAGCTCAGAGCTTGGAGCCTGCTTCTGATTCTGTGTCTCCCTCTCTCTCTGACCCTTCCCTGCTCATGCTGTGTCTCTCTCTCAGAAATAAATAAAACATTAAAAAACAAAATAAAAATAAAATGATAGTAAGAAGTAAAGAGAGAAGCAATGATGATGATTGATGGTGCTGCTGCTGTGGTGGTGATTGTCTAAATCACTTCAAACTGCTGTAACTGAGCGCTTAACTAAGAGAAATTTATTTTTCACAGTTCTGGAGGTTGGGAAATACAAGACCAGGTGTTGGCAGATTTGATGTCTGGTAAGAGCCTGCATCCTATTTTTAAGACTGCATCCTCTGGGGGATGAAGAAAGCCAGGGATGTCCCAGGGGCCTTTTTTATAAGGCACTAATCCTAACACCAAGACTCCACCCTCATGACCTAATTACCTTCCAAAAGCACCACATCCAGATACTGTCAGGATTGGGGGTCAGGTGACTATAGACATTTTCTGGGGGACACAGGCATTCAGATGGTAGTGGTGGTGGTGACGCTGGCGGTGGCGTGTGAGTCACAGGGAGCAACACAGAACCACTTGATAGGGCCAGAGGAGGGCAAGGTGACTTCTGTTTCTAACTCTTAGATAGTGGTTTCTTGAAGACCAAGTTGCTCTGAGAATCCCGTGAAGAGCAGAACAGGGAGACACAATTCTCCAGAGCACTGGGTGAGCGAGAAATTAGTGCGAAGCAAGGGAAATCGGAGCCAGGGGTCAGCAAGAGTGGAATGTCATCTTAGGGGGCCTGGGCTCAGCTCAGCTGGGATCATGGAGCCATGGATGGATTTTAAGCACAGAATAGTGGCTTGGTTTGAGTTGTGCTCTGGGAACATAATTCTTGCTGGAATTGTGGAGATGGGTTGAGGTGGTAGGAATCAGGCCCAGGGAGGTAATGCAGTCTGGGACTTGGTTGAGGTCAAAGGCACTGGGGACGTAGACCAGGTACAGAGCAATGAGAATGAAACACACTGAGGGAAGAGTGAGAGACATGTAATAGCCTGTTGACCAGCTCTCCGGTAATTCTTAGACAGCCCTCTGCACACTGTCCGGGTGTGTAGCAACAGTACCGTGCAGAGTCCTGCACTTGATGTTCCTGACTTCAGGTAAAACAGCCTGAAGAGGGAAAGAGGAAACCCTATTCGTTGTTGAATATGTGCCCAGTATATTGGCATATATAACATCGTTTAAACCTTGCAGTAGCCCAGAGGGCTAGGAATGGTCAGCCTGATGTTACAGACCAGGAAACAGAGGCACAAAGAGAGCGAGTCAGTTACCAAGTGAGCGACAAGGCTGGAACTTGAACCAGAATGGTCTGATACCAAAGGCTTTGGGGCTTCAGGCACTTTGGCTTCATGTTGCTAAAAGATTCCACTAGTTGTTCCTTGAAATGAAGACTAGGGCCAGAATGAGCCCCTGGGACTGGAATCATATGCACGTTCCAGGAAAGAGCCCAGTTGCTCAGTGCACATATCTCTTGCATTACTTTTTGCCTTTTTTAGACACTTGGAATTCTGGCAGGTGCCCCACTACCCCCCGTGGCCCCCGCAGAACAAACACAGCAGTGTTCAGTGGGATTTCTTTTTTTTTTTTTTATGTTTTATTTATTTCTAGGAGAGAGAGAGAGACAGCGTGAGCAGGGTAGGGTCAGAGAGAGAGGGAGTCACAGACTCTGAAACAGGCTCCAGGCTCCGAGCTGGCAGTCAGCACAGAGCCCGACGTGGGGCTCGAACCCACGAACCGCGAGATCATGACCTAAGCGAAAGTCGGATGCTTAACCGACTAAGCCACCCAGGTGCCCCTTAAGTTTTTCTTTTAAGTAAGCTATATACCCAATGTGGGGCTTGAGCTCACCACTCCAAGATCAAGAGTCCCACGCTCTACCATCAGGTGCCCCGATGATCTTACAATTCTGTACATTATATTATGCTCCCCACGATAAATCTAGTTACCACTGTCCCCATACAATGTTATTCCAATGTTATTGACTATGTTTGCTATGCTGTATATTTTTTTTTTATCTCCATGACTTATTTATTTTATAACCGGAAGTCTGTACCTCTTAATCCTCTTCACCTATTTGCTCCATCCCCTCACCTCTGGCCATCACCAGTTTGTTCTTTGTTTTTAATGTCAAAATTTTCTCAAAGCTTGGGCTTTTAAGTTCCAGGCTTTCCAGAGTCCATGTTCGATGGTCTGAGTGAGCTACCTTCAGATGCCATCCTTGTTCATAAATGTGCCACCATCTTGACAGTCAGCCTCAACTTTTAAAACATTTATGAAACATGCAATAGGCCCTTATCCACCCTCTAAAATATTTAACAGCCAAAGGTGAAGCAGACTTGTGAAGGGTGGGCTATAGCCCTGGGCTCAGACTGGCTCCATTCTGCACCAAGACACTCTTGAAATCAGCTATTTTGTTAGAAATCAAATATTCATATGAATGGCGAATAATTTATTATTGAGGCTGAGTCCCTGAGAAACTCAGTAGAAATCCCTAAGAGGAACTTTTGGTGTCCCAGTGACTATAGATCCAACTCTTTCTACCAAGTTCAGAGTGAGAGGCATTGGGTCCAAGCATGGGCCCTGGCGCCAGGCTGCCCGGAACTGCCCACTAGCTCCCTCACGGATCAGCAGTGCTGAATACCTCCCATTTGCTTCTCTAAACCACCCTCTATCCTTCCCCATTCTGCTCTGTGTTCCAAGAGGCTGAGCTCCATGGACAACAGGTGCCCTTGACCTCCGGCTTCCAGTTGGGTTCAGCCAATAGGGAGCCCCAGTGGAGAATGGAGGAATTGAGGAGGGGCAGGTTCAGGAATCGACTCCTTCAGCTCCTCCCTGATGGATCACTATGGGGTCATGGGAAGGCCACATCTTCTCTAGGGCAGCTTCTCTAGAAGCCCTCTCCAGGCCATGGTACCCACTCTCTCCTCTTGCTTCTTCAGATGGTGGTTACTGCTCCTTGAGATGTACGGCACCATCCCTCGTTATTGCCTTAAACTCTGCTCTTAGATTTGTATTTGGTTTAATCTTATAAAATTACCATTTTGAAGATCAAAAATGATCAAGTACTGGCAATCTCATATGTGTCAACCTAATAAATTGTTTGTATTAAACCTGCCTCAATATACCAAGGTGTATGTGCTATTTCCTACCATAACCCTGGCTGAAACAGAAGATATATGACCTTTTGCTAATTACTTAACCTTTGCATGCCTCAGTTTCCTCATCTGTCAGATGAAGACAACTCTAGTACTAGTACCTACTTCAGAGAGTTGTTCTAAGAATCAAATAAGCTAATGTACATCAGGGAGTAAAACAGTACTTGGCAAGTAATATCTCTGTTCAGTAGATGTTGAGGAAGGCAATACCCATTCTACGGATATTAATTGCATGAGACAGAAGAGTCAGAAGAATGGACTCATGACTATCTGAGCAGGAAGGGGATAGGATCCTTTGTAATCTTCAGTGGAGAAGCATGGAAATAATTTAGGTTTATGTGGTTGCCATCACTGGAAACTACATTCATTGATTAGCTTCTTTAGCTAATCAATTGAAAATCTATTGAGTGTCTGCAATATGGCTGCCAGGCGCCATGGGAATACAACAGGGAGCACATCAGGGACCCTTATCCTTCCCCAGGACATCTCCTGAGAGGGATCCAGACAAGGAAGCCAAAAACTACATTGCAGGGTACTTAGAAATGCAATAAGTAGGGAGTTCAGGGGCAACACAGAACCCTAGGGAGCCTGGCGCCCGATTTAGGAAGTCAGAGCATTGCTTCCCACAGAAGGAACCGTCTGATCCCTGACCCAAAGGAAGAGTACGAGACATCCAGGCCAAAGATCCAGGCAGTGAAGGAACAGCATTCCCACAGACAGAACATGATGTCAGAAACCCCAAAAATGAGAAACTATGGTGTCTATATAGGGGAGTAAAAAAAAAAAAAAAAGGTTCAGTGAGGCTGGAGCGTGTCCTTGGTGCCTAGGTCAGTCCCTGGTACACAGCAGGGACTTAACAATTAATGCAGAAACACGGGGTACAGCCGCGTCTCTAATACATTGATACATGGAGGAGAATATTCTCCAGTATACTACTTTCTCTGTCTGCCAGTTTACTGAGCGCTGGTGTTCATCTCTGTGAAGACAGCTCACTGGGCCCCTTGAAAACCCCTTCTCGGGGCGCCTGGGTGGCTCAGTTGGTTAAGCGTCCAACTTCGGCTCAGGTCAGATCTCATGGTTCGTGGGTTCGAGCTCCACATCAGGCTCTGTGCTGACAGCTCAGAGCCTGGAGCCTGCTTCCGACTCTGTGTCTCCCTCTCTCTCTGCCCCTCTCCCCGCTCGTGCTCTGTCTCTCTCTGTCTCAAAAATAAATAAACTATAAAAAAAAAAGAAAACCACCTTCTCCCTGTTCACTCACTCTTTATCAGAATGTCAGAAACAAAGAGTCAAGATCTCTGCAACTCAGAGAGCAGGAGAAGGAGGTGGCAAGTGGCCGGGAGCCAAGCTGTTGGGAAAGTGCCTTTGAAGGCAATTCAATGTATGTCAACATCTCAAAACAAAGGAAGATTTTTCTTTTCTCATCCCAGCTACCTCTTGCTACAAAACATAGGCCCTCCCTGGTTGGTTTGCTTCAATCGTACTCCGTTGTGGTTCACTTCCCTCCAACACACTGCTGCTGTCGATTCCCGAATCAATCCATTGAGGAGTTGGAACAAAATATAAATTCCTGTGCATGAGTATTGAATGTGATGTATATCACACACACGAATGCTGCTGCAATAGTAAATGTACGTGATGTGCAAATCAGTTGTACATGTGTCAGACACAAAGAAAGGGGATCCAACACTTGGGGACTCCGAGTAAGGGGCTCTGGACCCAGGCAGTCTGAGTTCTGTTCCCACGGCTGCCGTGTACTTGACCAAGTTGTTGAATCTCTCTGCGCATTTGTTTATCCATAAAACAGCAATAATAAATGTCACCACACATAGGGGTGCTATGAGAGTTAGATGATTATAGAAATGTGAAACACTTAGGGTGGAATTTGAAACATAATAAGCGGTCTGTATTTGTTCCTTTTACTATTATATAGTCCATGCATGGGCTGCAGGGGGTGACAAGTAGTTTAGGTTTTTGGGGTTATTCCTTCCCCTGAAATACCGTTTCTAACCCCTTCTTGGATGCTAGGCATCCTCTCCTCCAGGAAGCCTTCCTTTCCTGCCCCTGCCCTGCCCAGTGGACATGCACAACCCCACACCCACCCCGTAGTGGGCTTGCCCGTGTCTGGATTATCAGCACCTTCTCCTAACTGACAGCTGACCTTGGGACAGACAGGACCTTTCCAGGATGCATAATGAAGGTTCCTGGCACTGGATGCTTTCAGTACGTGAGCATTAAAAGGAACTGAATTTATCTGAATTAGAAACAAAACTGCTTTCAAATCCAAAGCAATTTACCAGCACAGCCCACGTGCCTAGGGAGGGAACCTTTGCCAGCCACACAAGAAAGAAAATGAGCAAGATGTACCCCACCCCCCACCTCCATTCCCTCCGGAAGAGGCAATGGAGATTCTTCTCTCTAAAGAGAAATTAATTCTACCCAGAAATAAATCCCCAGTGAGCCTCCCAAGGAGGCCATTAGCGAATCACAGTTATCCACTGGCAGGAGTCTCTTCCTGTGCAAGTCCCACTGAGTCACCACCGAATTCGCTTCTGCTAGCAGCTGGCCCGAGCCTGAGGGATGGCCAACAATTACAGGAGAGTAAATATTTCAGCACCATGGAGTGAGGTTCTCAACGGCCAACAGGAAGCTATTTCTCTTTCCTTTAAACCGTTTATTAAAACCCAAGGTTAACTCCAGCAAGGCAATACATTTTTCTGCTTCCTCCTCCAATTAGCTAGCTCCTTCAGAGCTGAGGGATTTTTGTTTGTTTGTTTGTTTGTTTGTTTTTGCTTTAGCAAGGCCTGTGCATGAACTGCAGGTACAGCGCTTTCCCCCTCGGGGGGCCTCGGGCCTTCCAGACTTGCAATCAGATTCAGATCCCATCTCTCCCAGGAACCAGCTCTGAGACCTTAAGGCAAATCACTGTGCAGCCTCCTGGGCTCCAAGTCCAAGAATATGGGGGTAGAAACACCTACCTGCATGTTGCAGAGAGGGTTCATGATTTAAAGAATATGGCAGGGGCGCCTGGGTGGCTTAGTCGGTTAAGCATCCGACTTTCGCTTAGGTCATGGTCTCGCGGTTCGTGGGTTCGAGCCCCGCGTCGGGCTCTGTGCTGACTGCCAGCTCAGAGCCTGGAGCCTGTTTCAGAGTCTGTGACTCCCTCTCTCTCTGACCCTCCCCTGCTCACGCTGTCTCTCTCTCTCTCTCTCTCCTGGAAATAAATAAAACATTTAAAAAAAAAAAAAAAAAAAAGAATATGGCGGAGGCCAGCTCCAGGGCTGGCACACTGAAGGCAACCAGCAAACCTGATATCTACCCAAGAGCCACTCCCCTCTTCTCTGTTAACAAAGCTCCCATTTGTTAAATGGATAAAAGAAGCTATAGCCTTCCCAGCCCGGGACGTGGTATTCCTATCCCCTTTCCACAACTGGTTTAAGAAAGACTCTGAGACGCGACACATTGGTCAACGAGACACGAAGGGGAAACGTGCTGGGGGGAGGGCCTCCTGGCAAACATATCTTCACTTCCAAAAGGGATACTTTAGGGAGTGACATCGGCAAGAAGGGCGATCACCAATTTCCCGCCTCCGCAACAACAATTTGGCAGCCTCTGTGGGAGCTCTGCGGGGGTCCAGGGAGGAGACTGCGCAACCCTGGTGGAGCCCAAGACCAGGAAGGTCTATGCTGCAAAGACAGACTCACTGACGGTGGTCCTGGCTATAGACCCGCTGCGGCTCAATTGGTCTTGGTCTTGCCGCCACCATCCACCAAAGGGCCCTGCGGTAGTGACGCCTGCCTGTGCCCCATGTAATAGTCCTGCTGAACTCAGTCCTGGCTGTGGGCCTTGAAGCAGCCCATGACCTGGCTCTAGCCCCTCTTAGTCACCAGGCCTGCCCACCTGGTGACAAGACAGGAGACACACCCATCCATGCCCCTAAGATAGGCACAGATCCATGGTCTGACACAGATCCTGAAACGACCGTGTAATCTGGCTCTAACCCTTCTTCACTGTGGGTGAGGAACACTCCTGCCTGCTGAGGGACCCGCTGGGAGGTGTGACCTTCTATGCCCCCTAGACACAGACCTGCAGGCCATCATCCCAGCTTGGGCCCTGAATCGGCCCTGTGACTCGGCTCCAACTCTTCTTGGCCATCATCCAGGACCATTCTGCCTGCCGAGGGACCTTCTCAGTGACCTCCCAGGAGCCCTCCCAGGGTCCCAGGGGGAGCCATACCCATGTGTGTACCTAGAACAGGTCCGCAGTCTATAGACCCTGAAATAGACCGTGTCCCAGTGCAAACCCTACTTATCAATGTCCTGAAGCCTGGCCATTCCATTCACCGAGGGATCAGACAGAATACATGTTCACTTAAGCTGCTGGTGACAGGCCTACCAACCACAGACCCCACTGCAGACCCAGTTGCAGCCATGTGAGCCGGGTCCACCCCCAGTCAACTGCAATCCCAGAGACAAGGCCATCAGCCTGAGTACCTGACACAAGACGTCTTTACCTCATGAAACCAGTCTATAAATATTGGAAGCGATGTTTACTCCTTCAAGTGCAGACACCAGTGCCAGGCTACGCGGAACACGATGAATCAAAAAAACGAGGACATGACAGAAGGAAACTCACAAAACGCCAGGAACCAACCCCCAAGAAATGGAGGTCCACAAATTGCCTGACAATTCAAAATAATCATCTTCAAGAAGCTCAATGACATGCAAGAGAACACAGATACACAACTAAATGAGATCAGGAACAAGGCTTGAACAAAATGAGTTGAATAAAGAAAGAGAAACCCTAGAGAAGAACCCAACAGCATCCCTGGAACTGAAGACCACGGAGACAGACACAGACTCAGCAGAGGGCTTCCACAGCAGACTTGAACATGCAGGAGAAAGAAACTGCTATGGTTTTGTCAAATTAACATTGGGTACATGGAGCTCAGGGTGCCAGATGATGATTCGTGGTTCCACAAAAGGCCTCAGGAGAAATTGAAATAGAGAATTTATTACACTCAGGTCCTGGAGGAAGCACACGGCCTTCCTTCCAAGACCACACAGGACATCGAGTTAGAGTGCAGGCAGACAGAGAGTAATGGGGCCCCGGGCCATGCCTTCTAGGGTCTGTGGGTGAAGAACTTTGGGGTTCCCAGGCTAAGTCTGGACTGGTCAAGTCAAACGAAAAAGAGCAGAATTTTGGTAAACTCCAGGGAGGTCTTATCTAAGGGATGCACGGAGGGAAGTGGGGGGAGACTGTTTAGCACAAGTGCTGCTGGGAAGTCATATCAGGTACTTCCATTTACTTGTGACTCTGCAACTGTTATCAAGGACATGTGCTTGCATGAGGGGCTGGTGTCGCTTTAAGGTCCCTGCAGGCTGCCCAGCCAAGCAAAATGGATGTCAAGACAGCAATACCATGGGGTGGCTTGGCTAAACTCAGGAGCAAAAAGAATAAAGAATGAAAAAAGAGTGAAAGCATGCAGGCAGGATCTATGCGACATCAGCAATGAACTAACCTAGCACACATGAGGAGAAAAGGGAGGGACAGAAAGCTTACTTAAGCAAATAATGGCTGAAAATGTCTCAACTCCTGGGAGGGATAGGGACATCCAGATACGTGAAGTTCAAAGGACCCCATGTAAGATCAACCCAAAGAAAATTACCATAGACACATTCCGATCAAATTGTCAAAAGGTAAAAAAGATACCTCAGAAGGAAATATATAAATTAATAAGTAGGTGTTTTGCATTGTCAGAGGTTGGTGTCTAATTGTGATGTCTGGAAGTGCTGCAGCCATTTTGTGACTGTGAGCTGAGGAGCTTGAAAACAAAAGTGACCACACAGAGGTACAGAGTAGAGGTTGGGAGGCCATGATGCTATCATTGAGCCTCTCAATTAAGCAGTGCTGACTCTACCCTTTTTCTGGCCATTCTAATTTCAGATTACTGCCGAAACAGATTACTACTGAACGGGATTACTGTCCTTTATTGTTTAGGCAACTTTTAATGGCATCATCTATTGAGTTGTGTCCCTCACATGCAGTTGAAATGATGCTAATAAGAAAACCCACCCAGAATAAAAGTGGTAGATTTCATCATGGAAACTTTATCACTCTACTCACTAGCCAGCAGCCAGCCAAGCATTAATGAGCACCTACTGTGCATATATAACTTGCGATCTCAAAGTCTGCAATTGTCATATAAAGTTAAGGAAAAAAATACCAAGACATTTTTTCTCTTGAGTCATCTTAAATCCAAAATATAAATCATAGCCATGGTGGTGATGATGATATCTGTGCTGATTAGCATTTTTTAAAAATTATGTTTATTTATTTTTGAGAGAGAGAGAGACAGAGCATGATCAGGGGAGGGGTAGAAAGAGAGGGAGACAGAATCTGAAGCAGGCTCCAGGCTCTGAGCTGTTAGCACAGAGCCTGACGTGAGGCTCAAACCCCAGAACTGTGAGATCATGACCTGAGCTGAAGCTGGATGCTTAACCAACTGAAACACCCAGGTGCCCTTGATTAGGATTTTTAGTGGCAGACAGTAGGGCCCAATCTAGCTAGTGTAGATGGAAGCAGAATTTATGATAGTTGTTAGGAGCTCACACAATCTCCAGGAGAGCCAGAGACAGGGCCTGGAGGCAACAAGTCCAGGAACAGCATCCAAATCACCCTGTGCACTGTTCCCAGCACTCTCAGAACTCACAGCCTCTGGGTACAGGCCCCCCCAGATGCTGCTCACAGGACAGAGCTGCTATGTCCTTGGGCCCGGCTGGCTCTGAGATCTTGAAGCTCCCCCATCCTCACCGGGAAAGGAGTCCATGTGGGCTCTGTTTCCGATGCTTCTTTTTTTTCAAATCAATGCCTTGCATGGAGGCTTCTGATGGTCTGACGGTGGCCCGCATTCTCAGCCTCAAGAAAGCCTAGGAATTGATGTCTTGTCTCCCCTCGGGAAAGGGGGACTCAAAATGAGGGAGTTTCTACAAATACAGATAAAGTGTCCCTAAGTGAGAAGCGACATGACAGAAGTCCATTATACCATCTGTTCAGAGCTTTGGTTTCTTTAGAAAACTCTTTTTGGACAAGCTAACAGTTGGGGAGGCTTACGTGACAACTTTGGGGATAATAATGGTTGGGTTCCTTGACTGGAAATCGAAAGACCTGGGTTCGTGTCTTCGCTTCAACACCAGTCTGCTGGGATAAGTAACTTCCCAGACTGTTAATGAGGATCTGGTGAGCACCTTCCACCCCGAGACTTCTGCATCTGGAGCCTCAGACCCTCATGCTTCCTTGTTGAGGGCTCAGAGTCAAGGAGGCTGGGTTTTAGTCTTGGGTTGGCTGCTAACTGGCTTGGTGACCTTGAGAATGTCATAGAGCCCTTTGTGGCCTCAGTGTCCATGTTCTGTGATGGTGAGTCAGACCAGCTGGTGTCTACATGTCTTTCCTGTCCTATCCCATGCCCCTATAAGCGTGTTGTCACATCCAACAACTCTTTAAGATAATTGTAGTTTCTGTCCATTTTGCAGGAATCACCAAAAAAGCAACTTCCCCAAGGAAATCTGATGTCCAAGCATTAGTAAACTTGCTTCAAATATCTCCTGAGTTAAAAGTGACCAAGGAGTGTTTTGCAAACAGAGCACCACGTCAACACCTTCTAATAATACAACAATCTCTCCCCAAAGACGGGCCACCAAGCCCAGCTGCCCAGCTGACTCATCCACCTTGGGAAGACAGACGGCTTGGCCTTGAACGCAAGCCTCTGCCAGCCCCTGTGGTCCCTGCTGGCCTACGTGCAACACTCCACTCCACTTTCCTCCAACAAGCCCACAGACTGCTGTGTACACCGGCTCCCTGCGAAGGAGTGACTTCCTTATCTCTCACCCCTGAAAACTCACGCACTGTAAACACAGCGGTCTGGATCCCTGGAGACCTGGTCCAGCAGCCTGTCATGCGTATACCACACTCACACCTCTGCTCACTCCTGCAGGCGAGGCCCCAGTCTTCCTAGAGTGTGGGAGTTACCACTGACATGCCTCTTTATGGACAAGCCGCTGGGTCTCTTCCCAAACTAGCTCTCTGTCTCCATCCTGAAAACCGGAGCCAAAACTACCCGCCACAAAGAATTAGCAAGTGATTGCGCGCAAAAATCGTAGCCAGTGACGGGCACTTAGGAACTCAGTATAAGCTCCCTTTCTTCCTTCAACGCCCACTTATTACCTGGATCCCCCCCATCTTTTTTCCAGGGGGCTCCCAAATGAGCCTCCATCCCTCCCTTCAGACCTGCCTCTCGGAGCCTTTGGGGGTCCTTCTCACACCAGTGTTCCCAGAATCGTGCTTTACCCTCACACTTATCTTCTGTTCTGACTGCCTCCCCCTCTCCCTGCTCCGAGAAGCCTCACCCTGCCTGAAACCATAGCAGCGACCTGCTTAAATGAACTAAAAGGACGGTCCAGTCTGATAACTAGTTATGGCAGTGTGAATGACATACTGAACCAATCACAACAACTTGTGTTACAAAACCTGAACCGGAGAGAGATGGCGCCGCAGGTGCTGTAACCAGGCTTCTTGGGCTAATGGTTCCCGTTGTTCAGCCCCATCCCCGGTTGGGAGCTCCCAGAGAGCTGGTGCTGTGTCCCTTGTGCTCTTGTTATACCTGTGACCGAAGCTGGGCTCCCTGTGGGTGAGGGTCTGGGTGCACCGGACGTGGGAGGCAGCGCTCTACTGTGTGCCAGGAGTCACACTGCCACCCGGAGAGCCCAGAGGCCACTGGCCTGCCCTAACTTGTGTGACATCATGAGGAATCACCCCTCCTCTTAGCTTCCCTCCCTGCTCCTCTGAAATGAGTGTGTTTGGTAAAATGGCTGATGGGTGTTGAGCGCGAGCTTTGGGTCAGATGCCCCAGCAGATGCTCCGGCGGGTTCTATACACATTAGCACATTCAGTCGTTGCTACAGCCCTATGGAAGGGTTCATGACCATCCCCACTGAGTGGAGAGGAAACTGAGGCATGGTCCCAGGTCACATAACTGCTAAGTGGTAGGGAGGGGCAGGATTTGACCTTCAGAGCCTGTGCACTGCCCACCCTGCTGATCCCGCCTCTCCGCACCATGAGGTGACCTCACGAACTCTGGGAGAAGAGGACATTCCTGGCGCTCCAGTCCAGGAAGCAAAAGTCTTCACGTGTCACGGGTCCAGGGACACCCCCGAAAGAGAGGAGAGGAGTCACTGTGGCTTGCCTTCACCTTTGCTGGGTTATGCCATGGTGACGTGGCAGAAGGTATAAGTCACAGGCTCTGTAGCCAGACGGACCCGAGTGCCAACCCTACTCTGTTGCTGTGCTGTGCGAGGGTGTGGGCACTCACCGTCTCTGAAGCTCAGTCTCCCCACCTGTAAAGTGGGCCTGATCCTCTACCTCGATGGCAACCATGGTGAGGCCTGAACGAATCACGCACATGAAGGGCCAAGCAAGAAGCCCGCCACACAGAGCTGTTGAGGAACCGCTATGATTGTGGAAAATGACTATTGCCTTCCGATCGTAAAATCAGTTCAGCTGCTCTTCTTAAAAGCCACTGAGTTTCCACACAGGCTCAAAGGTGAGTTCTGTCCCCGCCCTAACTCTCCCTGGTTTGTCCCCCCTTCCCCATTACCTCTCCTCCTCTATCTCTCTTGCAGAAATAAAGCTGGTCATTTAAAACAAGAAGGGGGAAACAAGCTGCTTGGCATCCTGTCTTCCTTTCCCACCAGCTGCTGTTACCATGGTAACCCACAGGCATCTGCATGTTTGTGTCTCAGCTGTGTCTCCCTGGCGCTCTGGGTATGTGGCCAGTCTTTCCCCTGCCCTGGGAGGCTCCAGAAAGCCACACCCGGGGCTCCCTGTTTGTCCCTAAATGCCCCAGCCAGCACCCCATCCTTGCTGCTTTCTCTGTGCCTTACACTCAAGAGGCAGGAAAGGCTGTTCCAAACAGCTGCCCCCTAACCGGTGACAGCCTTCATTCATCCATCCCCAGATGTGTACAGCTGGCCTGCTGAGTGGGGGAACGGTGCCAAATAGAAATCTGCTGGCTCCGAAATGGACGAAGAGGACACTTCCCTTCTACCAGTGGGGAAACTGAGGCCCAGAAAGAGGAGGACACTACCAGATCCGATCGACGGCAGCCATGCCTGTCTCAGAACCTGGTGGTCTGAACCCAGGTGAGTACCACGCTTTCATTCCCATTGGCCTTTGCCATTAGCCAGCCACACGCAGGCCCACGCTTTCCATCTGCAAGGGCAATGGCACCTTGGAGCCATCGGTGACGGGCAGAGCTGGCCAGTCTTCACAAGGCTCCATCTCCAGCTGCAGCTGGCAGGGTTAGTTAGTGCCCTGACCTCCTTGGGAATGTCCTGGCACGGCCAAGGCAGGCCTTCCCCGCTGTGGCCCGTCCACTGCAGCAGACTTCCAGGTGTGCGTGGAACCTCTCCTGCACACCTGGCTCTATACCATGGGCACAGCTGGAGCAGTTGTGGCCACAGCCAGCTCTGCTCCACTTACCTGTCAGCTCCATCTGTGAACTGACGTCACCCGAGCTGTACGCGATTCCCCCCGACGGGCTCTGCTCATGAAAATGCACACGCCATCCTTCTTTCTGGCACCATAGAGAACTGTGCTCGGCAGTACAGATGCAGCCCGCTCTGGAAAGGGAGGGCATCCACGGAGTCTAAAAATGAATGTGCAGTGAAACATCAGCACCGGCTCCCCATTAGGTGACTGGTTTCAGGGGCAGATGGCTACTCAAGGGCTCTAATCACTTTATAAGGAATCCTTAAAAGCGAGCACCCCTTGCTGAGTGCTCCCCCTTCAAGGAAGGGTGGGCAAATAGTAAGTGAAGGCCTCCAAGGGTCAGGGAGCCAGTGCGGGAATCCACGTCGTTGTCATGCTCACAACTCAGTGAGCACTCTCTGTGTGCCAGGTGCCTGACCAGCCTTCCTGCTCCTAGCTTTCCGTCACACATGCTTCCAGCCGAGGCACCTGTTCTGCCTTCTCTGCTGCCCTGCTCCTTGGGGGCACCCGCTTTCAATTCCCTCCGCTGCTCCATTACACATTCATGTCCACAGGGACATGCTTGGTTTCGGGCACCGTCTATTCACTTTCTGCTATGGCACGTGGCTCTCTTTTACCACCTCCCACACTGTCCCCCAGCCCTCGGCCACCGTACACACTTCCTGCCTTCATCCTCTCTACATGGCTTGTTCATCGTCTTGTTTAGAGCAGCAGCCAGTTTTGCGTTATTATGATTATGTGGAGGCAAAACCAAGCCGAGCCACGCAGTGCGTTTTGTTTTCCTGGGCGTGGCGGCCACAGAAACGCACTGTCCGATCTCTTGCTGAGGGAGTTTGCTTTAGGCGCTGCCCCTCTGGGCCCATTGCCACGTTCGCTCCAGGCCACATTCCTACAGCCCAGGAACTGAGCACAGGCTTGCTCTTGCAAAACTCAAAGCTCTTCCAATGTGCATCATTGGCTGGAGAACTTTCCATCCTTCCAGACGCCCCTTTGAGGGAACTGCACCAGAGACCAGATTCTCTGGTCAGCCCTGCATGCGGTCTGAGGGCTGAGGGCTCTCCTGACTCCTCTTCACCCTTTGTCATTCACGGCGTCGCCCCGTCAATCTCTTGAACATCTCATTCCATGTCTGTGTCCTTCTCCTCAAACCTGGACTGTCAGCCACTGTTTCTCACCCACACCCTTTGTCTAGATCTTTCATGTGCTCATCGCTGATTCAACCCTGGACTGTCCTGGTATGTCACTCTCTCCTGATGTGTCCCAACACACCAGGTGATCGATCGCTTTCATCACGAAGTAGCCCCTCCTGGAGTCTCTCTCGTGCCCACAGCTGGACTGACCTCCCTCCACCTCTTGGGGTGTCCCTTCACCTGTCCCTTTACCAGGATCCCGGGGATCCCACTCCCCTCTCCCTTTTGTTCGCCCCCCTCCCCCAGTCTGCATGCCCTGCTCTCCCATGACTTACCCCCTCCTGTGGTGCTCCACATTCTGCAGAAGCTTCCCAAGGACGGGTGCAAGGGCCGCACACTGTACGACTGTCTTTAGTCCAGCCTCGCAGTACGATGAGGGTCTGGCCAGGCTCACCATTCTGGGTGGGGCTCCTTCTGGAAGGCTTCACTCCACGGTCCCCTCACATCCAGTGCGGGCGTTCGGAAGTCTGAAGTCACTGCAATTCCTCGTTCTCCATGTGACATTGGTCCCCCTCTGAAAGCCTGCCAGATTCCTCCTCGACCACCGCTTTCTACAACCTCCCGCCCCGTGCCTTAGTGTGGGCAGGTCTATTTCCTCCATTGGCTTGGGCCTCAGTGGGTCTCTAAAGGTAAGAAATTCCGTTCCTTCAAACCTAGGAAAAGAACCTGGATTTTTAATTTTTTTTTATGGATGACTTCCTCCTGTCTGTTTCCTTTTCCTTCTTTGCAACTGTTTTTGTCTAGATATCGGACCTCCTAAACCAGTCCTCACATTTCTTACCATTGAACCTACTCTGCTTTCTAGATTTTTCACTTTTACCATGCTACCCCAGAATGGAATCTTTATTTCTGCAATCATATCTTTTAATTTCTGAGAGTTCCCTCTCGGTCTTGGAATGGTCCTTTCGACAGCATTTTCTTCTGTTTAAAGCATTCTTCACCACAAGAGAAGATGTTAATGATACTAATTGTTAAGGCCAGGGAGGATAATTTATTTGAAGTTTACTTGTCTCTGATAGCTTCTGTTTCTTCTAAGTGACTTTGGTTCATTTGTTTTGATAGCTTTTATATAGTAAGCATGTCTTCAGATTTTCTTGGCTGATTGGTAGTATTTACAAGTAGTCATTAAAAAGCTAACTGGAAGTCCAGCTAAGGTAGTGGGTGAATTCTTGATGGTGCTCATACTGGGTAATCCGGCTGGGCATTTTCCTTAGAGGATCCCAGATTTTAGTATATGTGGTTCTTTCCTATCAGGCTGGTTAAATTTCCCAGACAGACTCCTGATATCCTTCTGGATGCCAGTGGAGGAAGATAACCATTGTTTTCAATCGTGTTAGCAGAACCATACCCAGCCTATTTCCAGACATATTGTATTTATGACCCCCTCCTCTATAGGAAAAATTATTTTCAGTAATAATCATGTAAAGGGTCCAATTTCTCTACATCCTTGCCAACACTTAATATTTTCTGTTGGTTTTCTTTTTTTTTTTTTTACAACAGCCATCCTAACGTATGTAAGGTACACCAACTTTTAATCAGTTTTATCATTTTTGTGAGGTTCTCTACAGATGATGTGTGTCCTTGCCCATACCCAAGGCAGACCCTTCTACTGCCTGTTCTTATACTTGGCTGACTTCGAGCACGTAGCGTTCTCCAGCAAATCCACCCATCTTCCAACACAGCACCCTGGACATCCTAAACCCAGAGCCCCACATTTAACCTCCCCAGAGAATAAGGCTGGAATGGGACAGGGGCATGCCCAGTGAGGCGGCAGGAGGAAGCTGGAGATCTAACCACTTTTTGAACTTTCAACCAATTCTCCTGTTTCTAGCCCCAAATCGCCCCTACTTCCAGCACACCACTTCCGGTCTTTGGGGGTTCTGCCATGTCATCTGTTGTTTCCCAGGTCCAGATGGCTCAGGATTTCATGCCTCTGGGCTGCTCAGCCATTTCCTCTCACCCACCTTCTTTCCAGCTCAACATTCCAGTTCTCGAATGTGCTGTCTCCTCTCCTTCCTTCTTTGGCCTCGAGAGGCTAAGGCTTCTTAAAAACCCCTTTGCTGTGATTTTGATGAGATTTCAGAAGGGAGCAAAGCCGAACCCATCTGTCCCATCTGCCATTGTTAACTAGCCTTTATTAGGCCTTACTAGGCATTATTTAATTTAAATTTTACTAGTAAAGATGAGGAAACAGACTCACAGCCAAAGAACAGTAAGAAAGAAGACAGGGATTCAAAACCGAGTCAGGACTCCGTCCCCTGTGCCTTACTGTCTGGGATCCACAGCTGAGAGGGAGTTCTGGCAGCCAAGCCATGCCCTGAAGGTCATGGGCATATGGCTGCATGAAGGATGAGGCCAGACGGGCCAGCTGGGATCAAAACAGCCAGATGAGGGCTCGCGGCAGTCAGGGTCCAGAGCCCAGGACTTCGGGGA
This sequence comes from Hyaena hyaena, assembly GCF_003009895.1. Lineage (NCBI taxonomy): Eukaryota > Metazoa > Chordata > Mammalia > Carnivora > Hyaenidae > Hyaena > Hyaena hyaena. The sequence continues at coordinate 463,087 of NW_024081687.1, read as the reverse complement.
GAAAAATACCATGATCATGTGTTCAATTGCTTAGAGTCGAGGCTTTTTGGCTCCTGCTACCATCCAGTAGCGGTCGCCCGGGGCTGTAATGATTTCAGTGGCCAAGAAGGAGACCCACAGCTTCACACCCTGTCCTGTGCAGACAGTGCCGAAAGCCATTGCACCCCAGGTAACAGAGGCCCCCATACAGCCACAACTTCCTCGGCTCTGCCCTTGCCCATCTCCCACTGAATGTATTGGCCTAACTCTGCCTTGTGGGAGGAGAGGACTCCTCTCTGCTTCTCTCTGACCTCCACTCACTGAGCCCACTAGGCCTACCCTTTCAGGGTCCCTCGGGCTCTGCTAAGAATTTTTCCTGTTTGCACACGCATGTATTCACCACTGCTCTACACTCAGTTACCTCTTTTTTTTTTTTTGTTTCTAATTCCCAGGTTCCTTCACTTGCTCAGCAAATACTTGCACACCTATTATGTGCTGAGTCCTAAGGGAACCCCAGGGATGCTGCCCACAGGAGCTGACAGTCCCTGGAAGAGAGGCAGGTAAACAGACAGTCTCCGGGCAGTGTGGTCCGAGCTGGGATGGAAGGGAAGGGGGAATCTGGAAGTCCAGGAAGCACGTCTAATGCAGAAAAAGAGGTTGTTGAAAGCCCTCCCCACGAGGAAGCATGTGAACTGAATCATAAAGGGGGAGCAAGAGTTTGATTCCACTGATCAGTGCTCGGCACTGAGGACTGAGGGCCATGAAGTTTGAATGTGCTTATTCATCCATTGATCCAAATTAACATCTAGGAGCCCCCACCGTATGCCGGTCCCCACATAAGCGCTGGTGAGTCTCCGTCATGTCACTTCCGCCCGGGGATCCTCGCTTGTGCTCTTGGGCCTCTGAAACTGCCCCACCGAGAACTCACTTGCTTTTGCTTTCTGAGGCCAGCCTCAGACCCTGATGAGGTTTCCATCTGCACCCCCTCACTCCACTCCCAAATCCTGTGACTCTCCCGGACCCATCCAGATGATCTGTGTGTAACAACACCACAACTCGACTTCCATAAAATCACTGGGAAGTCCCCCCTTCCCCCACTGAGTGTGGAAGGTTTCACAAGGCCACACAGAAGATGCTCTGATGAAATAGGTGAGATTGTGCAGAATTCACCGTTGATGACAGCCATGCCAGGAACAGATAATCCTGGAGGAAGCCTCAGAGCTGACTTGGATCTCTGCCCACAGAGAGGGGATCCAGAATTCAGCATGACCTTGAACAGAACTCCAACCTGCTCCGGGACTGAGCACCGACTCTGCATAATTAATCGGAAGTGCTGTCCTTATGAGTGACAGTCTGGCCGCGATTAATTGTCTTAATGTTTGCTCGGGGTTCTGAGGGCATGCAAAGTGATTAAGGAGGGGTTTGGAAACACGGACTTGTTTGTTCCTGTCCCTTAATTGTTTGCCAAATGATACGCGGTAATTACATGGAACATCTCCATGCCTCTCCAGGTAATCCATGCAGAATTTAGAAGCAAAACTGAAATTCCTTAGGCACAGACACAGTAGGGGTGAGGAGTGGGCTGAGAAATTCCAGAAGGCATCACTCATGTGACCGGCCAATCCAGAGCCCCCGCCTCATGTCCTGTCCCCATTCGTAGACTAAGGTGAGAAGGGCTCCCACGGGGCTCTGGAGCTGGACTGTCTGACCGCAGGTTATCCACGGGTGGCTAAGCTGGTGGCATGTGACAGGAGGTGGAGCAGTGAGTTAACTTCATCCCACTGGAGAACGAGGTTCTAAACCTGGTGTTGCCATATTGTCTCTGAGTGTTGGAAAAGAACCGGAGACGGACAGGGTCCAACTGAGCCACCATGGGTCTCATGGACCCAGGTGTTCTGACCCATTCCCCAGGCCCCACAGCTGTGGAAGCCCAGGCTAAGGTGCACAAAGAGGGGGATTGAGTCCTGGACCAGCTCTTCTCTTCTGATAGGCAGGTGAAGCCACACCACAGCCAGCCCATCTCCACAGGGCTCACAAGAGGTCAATTGGTTGGGGTGGGCAGAAACAGAGAACATCTTAGATGCTTAGACACTGGGGCTCCCCAATCCCCAGAAACCCCCCTTCCCAATTCCAGTGTTCTTTACTCATCAGACCATGGACAGCGACAGTTATTTCTGGTTGCAGAAAACCGAAATCATGGTATAGATAAACCACATCTTCTTGATCCACTCATCTGTTGATGGACACTTAGGCTCTTTCCATGTTTTAGCTATTGTGGAGAGTGCTGCTATGAACATTGGGGTATGAGAAAGAATGAAACCTGGCCATGTGTAGCAACATGGATGGACCTTGAGGGTGTTATGCTGAGCGAAATAAGTCAGGCAGAGAAGGACAAATATCATATGTTTGCACGTATAGGAGGATTAGGAGGAACTTGACGGAAGAACAAGGGGGAGAAGAAGGGCGGAAATGGTGGGGGAAAGGGAGAGAGGCAAACCATGAGAGACTCTTGAATGCTGACAAAAACTGAGGACTGATGGATGTGGGGGGGAGGGGGGATGGGCATGGAGGAGGACACTTGTGGGGATGAGCACTGAGTGTTATGTGGAAACTAATTTGACAATAAACTATTTGTAAAAAAAAAAACAAAAAAAACCCAAAAGAAATGTAAATTAAAAATAAATAAATAAATAAATAAATAAATAAATAAAAGAAAATTAAAAAAAAAGAAAACCGAAATCAAAGGCTCAGAGATACTAGATGTGAGACGGTCTGCAAGGTCATGGGGTCCAGGCTGTCTGCTTGCACATGAGGACTCTGAGGCCCAGGGACAGGGGTTGGGGTACTGGCATCCAGCTTGGATCAGCCACTTGGGACCAGCAGACCTGGCTGCTCCTGCTGCATGCCACGCCTGGGTATCTGTCCGTTGGCCTGGACCCAGGTTCCCTGAAGGCGGGAGCTTCACTTCACTCATCTGTATCCCCAGGAGCCAGCAGAGGCCGACCACAGAGGAGGGGCTCAGTGGACACAGTCTTGACTTCTGCCAATGCAAACCCCTCCCTGCCGCTGCCTGAGTATATCCCCATAGGCCCAGCCGTGGTCAATCAGCCTATGCTTAGAGCTGGCATCCTCATGCTTCTGTGTGCTATCATGGCTTTTCCCCAGCTATGTAAGTTGTCTCCACAATAAAACTGGGAATTATGATTTCACAGTCTCTGAATCCTTAATAATATCTGTCACAGATGGATAGGTTATCCATGTGAAACGCTGGGGGTGGAGAAAAAGAAGAGGAGAGGAGAGGCGAGGCAAGGCAAGAAGAGAAGACAGAAGAGAGGAAAGGAAGGGAGACAGAGGAAAGGGAGGGAAGGGGAGGGGAGGGAAGGGAAGGGAGAAGGAAAGGGAGAGGAGGGGAGTGGAGGAGGGGAAGGGAAGGGAGTAGGGGAGGGGAGGAGGGGAAGGGAAGGGAGGAGGGGAGGGAAGGAAGGGAGGGGAAACAGAGGGGAGGGAAGGAGGTGGAGGAGGGAAGGGGAGGGAAGGGGAAGGAAGGGAAAGGGAGGGAAGGGGAGGAGAAGAAAAGGGAGGGAGGGAATTGGGGGAAAGGGAAGGGAGGGGGGAGGGGAGGGGAAGGAGAGGGAAAAGGAAGGAAGGGGAGGAGAAGGAAAGGGAGGGGAGAGGAGTGGAGGAAGGGAAGGGAAAGGAGGAGGGGAGGGGAGGGAAGGGGATGGAGGATGGAAGAGGAGGGGAGGGGGAGGGGAGAGGAGGGAAGGGAAGGGAAGGGAGGGGGAGGGAAGGGAAAGCAGAGATAGAGAAGGAAACAGCTGGAGGCACAGAAACTTAGCGACACAGATGCCAGGAAGAAAGCAAGAACACTCTGTGTCACTCAGTCATCACTACAATTCAATGGCCCCACAAGCAAAGGAGGGGCCCTCAGAGCAGGCGGGCTCAGCGGCCTGAATCCAGACTGTGCCTTATGTAGTCTGAGCAGAAGGTGAGAGTAAACACCATGACTCACTGTTGCTTTACAATCAGCTCCCCCACCCCTAGCCCCCAAATGCCGGACGATTATTGATTCTATTCATCTTCCCTCCGGCGCGTGCTCTGGGCAACACCTCCGCGTCCACACATTAGTCACCAGCTGTCACTGACTCTGTGGAGGGACACGCTGCTACGTCACATTTCACAGCAGGCAGCTTCGTATTGGGCTTGCCGAAGCATCCATGTGCGTCACAGCCCGGGGGCCCGGGCTCTCCTGGGGACAGGCTACTTTGTGGACACGTGTACAAGCCAACCAGCCAAAGGGCAGTGAAGTCGGAGAGACAGGCCTCCCCTCACCCTCGGGAGAGCCCTGCCCGGAGGGCTGAATAAGACTCTCTGGCTCCGAAGAGGAAGTGTGGTTTGCAAGGGCGCTATCTGATCATACCTGGGTACCACCGAAACCACCGCGGCTCCGCCCACCTCGCCAGCTGGGCACCGAGGTCTGGTCATCCATGCTCCAGACTTGCCTTCTAACCCCCGTCCTTCGCTCCAGCTCCACCAGGCTGCTCAGCTAAGCACCATGTGGCCCTTTCAAACCTCTAACTTTGCCTCTGTGCCTCTCTACCTTTCCCTGCCCGTCAGCTGGGGACCCCCGGTCATCTTTCAGGGTCGCAGGCCGAGTCACCCATCACTTCCTCTGCACCCTGGAGGTGAGCCTTGTGTGTCCCTCCACTAGCTCCTGTATCAGATGATGGGCTTACTCCCTCCATTAAGCCGTGAGTCCTGAGGATGGAGAGCCTGTGTGATGGGCACTGATGGCCCAGTATTTCCCCACTCCATCGCCCCACTGCAGAGCAGAATGAAAATTGAGGAACTGATCCTGGTGTGAGGGTGACCATGTAGTAGTCCAAGCTCTTGAAGTAACCTCATCCTTATCAATGGTGATTGTCAAGCACGCAGGGCTGAGCCAGTCAGTGCGTGGCATTTCAGTTGAGTTGGTTGCTGGGTCAGGTGCAGGTGTGAGATCTGGTCCAGCCAGAGGAAGCCAAGAGCTTTGCCTGTAGAGTGGTGAAAAAGATTTCTCTCTCTCTCTCCCTCTCTCTGTCTCTTCCTCCCTCCTACTTCCTCCCACTGGCCATGAATGAAGAAGAACATTGGTCCAATGGTTCCTTGACCACGAGGAAAACCAGCCTCCATGCAGATCTAGCCTTGAGCATGCCAGAAGAGAGAGATGGGACATCTCTATGTCCCAGTGACACCTCGGACCCTTTGGATCCTCCATCCATGTTCTGGTTTCCATGTCTGCCAGCACAGCATTTCTCTTCTGTGCGAGCCAGTCTGGGTTGGGCCCTCTGTCTCTTACATGTGAAATCCCTGCACCGATACCATAGCACCTCTGTATCCCAGTGGCCAGCACCTTTCAGGAAACATGATAGCTGCTCAGAAATGGAAGTGTCAGCACTGGGTGTTCAAGTCCCATCTGATAAAGGAATGTAATGTGTGAGGACGAAGACAGAAATCAGCTGAGTATGGGGGGGTCCCTCACCCACCAGGTTGGGATAGACCAAGGGCAGGTAATATCAATGATCACACACAGCTGTAACGGGGGAGCCGGCAGGCACCCTGGGTCTCCCTGGCTCCACCCCCCGTCCCCCACTCTTCTCTCCCATCCATCCTGCCTGGTGGCACAGACCCCATGGGGGGCATTCTTAGGTCACACCGTGTACTCCATACTCAAGGTGTTTTATCAGGAACTGCTTTAAAGGTGCATTTTCACAGTGGCCTAGAAAATATTATTTCATATCTTCTTTGTGCATCAGCATTACATAAAAATATAAAATTCTGTTTTCTTAACGAAACCACCAGTCATATCTCTCCATGGCCTCCACTGATCATTATCAATATGTCAGCATTGTTTTTATGTTTTTGTAATCAATATCTCTTCCCGCTTCGTACAGTTTTTCACTTAACTCCTTCAGTGACCACCAGGTCTCTCATCGTCGGCATAATCATTACATTGATCACGTTAAATGACTGCATCCCCTTCTACCACGGGGGGTAGCTGGGCTCTGCAGCCTCCGATGGCTGGGTGTGTGGATGGCCTCTGAGTTTTCACTGGAATAATCCAACTGTATTGATTGAATAGCTACTCAGGATGCTAACTGGACAGTACTTTTTTTTTTTTTTAAGTAACTGCCAGAAGGTAGAAAGAGAAACGGTGATCCTGGGTCCCTACAACCCATTGGCTTCAATCAGGGTGCATTTATTTGCAAGGGCTGAAACTGTTTAGTGTAGTGACAGAGGAGAACATTTGGGGACCTAGAGACAATCAGCCACGGGGAGAAGCTAGGGATGATCTTTATCTTTTTTTCTGTTCTATGTCTCTCTCTCTCTCTCTCTCTCCCCCCACCCCCTTCTTCTCTTCTCCTCCCCTTCTCCTCTCTCTGCCTATCTGTCTTTGTCTATCTCTCTCTTCTCTCTGTCTGCCTATCTCCTTCTGTATCTGTCTCTGTTTCTCTCTGTCTCTGTTTCTCTCTGTCTCTGCTTGTCTCTTGACAAGTCTCCACTACCAATGGGTCCCAAATCCACACCGTACTTCTGGTTCAGTGCCCATCATTAGTTGCCTCTGGGCTGAAATTCCCAGGGCACTTGAGCTCATGTGTGACCAGATGGGGGATGTCAGAGGGTGTCATGTATTGCAACCCTACCTACTGACTTCTGTCTCATCAATCAGGACAAAAGTCAGGGCATGTCCTTCAAAAGCAGGTCTCCCAGATTTGAACTTGGGTCCAGCACCCAATGTTCTCTGACTCTGGGTAAATGGTGCCTTCATAGTGAGCTTCCTGTCACAGGATATATTCAAGCTGGAAAATGTGGACTCCTCACTGTACTTAGCTGACACTAATCAAGCATTTACTTTATGCCAAGCATTGTATAAGCACTTTATAGAAGTTAACTTGTGAGACTTCACAACCTCCTAAGATGAGGAAACTGAGACACAAAAGGTCAAGTCCATCTCCGGACCAGACAGCCAGCGATCAGTTGTCAGGGAAATGCACATCACAAGGAACTAGCACTCTGCATCCGTCAGAGCAGCAAAAAGAAAACATTGGTTTCTGCAAGCGCGAGCCCGGATGTGAGCCAAGTGGGGTCTCATGCAGTGCAGATGCCCGTGGACTTGGAGGAGCCTTTCAGCCAGAGGGTGCCTGTGCTGGGTATGTTTGTACTTAACGACCAGCAGCTCCCCCTTCAGGCTCAGGCCCCCGAGAAGTTCTCACCACTGCCCCGAGGAGACAAATTCAAAGACATTCATCGAACGGTAATTTACATAGTGCTTCGTTCACACAGCAGCAAACACGGGAAGGAGCCTAGGCCTCCACCAGCAGGGGTGTGGGTGTGGGTGTGGGTGTGGATAGGGATGTGTACACAACCAGATAGCTGTCAGCTTGCTTTCTAACCCAAACGTGGAGTGGAAAACGTGAAGCAAGTGGAAGATAATCTATTACCCATTTTATAAATGATGCGCACATATTCCCCAAATGATGCGGTACATTTCCTGGAGACACCCAGGTAAGGACATGTCCGGAGGACACATCGCCATTTGCGAGCGGGTGTGTGTGGGGGGGGGACAAGTGGATCAGGAATAACAGATAAGAGAGAAACAAACATGGAGATGGAAGAAACAAAACCAGAACCCCCCCCTTTGCCAACCCCACTTTCCAAGCCGCTGGGGATGGTGCGGGGTCGGGGCAGCGCCCTGCCTCCTTCCAACCCCTCTGAAGGAGGCAACTCCAGACCTCTGCTGGGCTTGGGTCCCGCACCCCAATATCCCTCTGCTTTTACCCATTGGCAATCTTTAACAAGCACTAAAAATCTAGTTGGTATTTCGGAAGGGTGGAAGGAGCATATTTTGCACATTTTATTTCTCCCCAGGTCTGGTGGGGATCGAAGTTTGAGGGGGAAATGAGACCAGTGGAAGAAGCATCTTTAGAAGGTTTCAGGCTGCTCACACCCAGGGGACCTCTAACACTCCGCAGAGCACTGCTTTTCACACGCACCCAGTTCTCCTCCCCAGGATGGAAGCGGGGACCCCTCACTGTGTCAGTAGGGAGAGTACTGGTCCCGCCCCACCGCGGGCTGGCACAAACTAAGGTTCTGATGGGGACTGTGGTGAGCTGAATGGTGGCCCCCTCCCTCAGAACACAGGGGGTGGCCGTGATGCCACCTGACTATCCACCAGTGCACAGACCTCACTCCGTCCCCTCCCTCAGATCCCTGCGTGCAGCTAAGCTGTGGGGGCTGCCACCCGAGGGTCCCCTGATGCACTCCCAAGGAAGGCTCCATCCAGGACAGTGCAGATACTCACCCGATGTTTGCTGAACAGATGAATAATCAATGAGGATTAAGTGAGATGCTGTTTTGAACATTCTGGAACGCCAGAGTGTTCTTATCTGTGAGCTGATGGTATCAGTCGCCCCAATCTGGTTGTCTGTAAAGATGAGAGGAATCACACATGAGCTGCCATGGGGCGGTCAGTGTCAGGCACGGAGGCAATGCTCAAGGAAATAGCATTATGTTTTCATTTTCTAAAAATCTGGTTAAAAATAACCCCACATAAATAAAAGCTGCCATCGTAACCATATGTAGGTATATAGTTCAGTGATGTTGTGTACACACACAGTGTTGAGCAACAATTCTCCAGGACAGTTTTTTATGTTGCTGAACTGAAGCTCTGGCTCCATTTACGTCCTCCCCAACCCTCCCCAGGCCCTACTTTCTTTTTTTCTTATTTTTTCAGTGTTTTTATTTATTTTTGAGAGAGAGAGAGAAACAAAGGACAAGCAGTGGAGGGGCAGAGAGAGAGGAAATCACAGAATCCGAAGGAGGCTCCAGACTCTGAGCTGTCAGCACAGAACCCAATGCAGGGCTCGAACCCACAAACTGTGAGATCATGACCTGAGCCGAAGTTGGATGTTTAACCAACTGAGCCACGCAGGCGCCCCAGCCCAGGCCCTACTTTCTGTCTCTAGGAGTCTGCCGCCTCTAGGCATCTCATGTATGGTTGTCCTTTTCCGTCTGGTTTATTCCACTTAGCATGATGCCCTCAAGGTTCACTAATGTTGTTGCAAGTGTCAGAATCTTCTCACTTGTTAACGCTGAGTACTAATCCACTGCACGTATATACCACATTTTCCTGAACCACTCATCTGTCAGTGGCCATGGGCTTGCTTCCCCCTCTTGGCCATCGGGAGCGGCGCTGCAGTGAACGTGGGTGTGCCCACAGTATTTATGGCAAGCACCTCATGACACCTCTCAGTCTAGCCCCGAGTTACATGACAGTCTGGATCGAGAAGCCCTTTGAATGTCCGCCTAGATTTGGGGGCCCTGTCTCTCAAAACCTGGTCTGCAGACATTCTGCATCCCAGCCTCTTGGGACGCACACCCTCTAGCCTACCCCCCGACTTTCTGACCCAAACTCTCGGTGGGCAGGACTTGGGTGTTGATGTGCTGATCAGCCCTCAGGGAGCCCTGTGTACACCTGAAGCTTGGGAACCAGCCTGCAAACGCCAGGATGGGGGTCAGACTACTCCCTGCTGTTTCTTAGATCGGGCTCTGCCACCTTAGCAGGCAGGCTACTCCCATACCAGGAAATGGAAAACTGGAATGTGCACGGGGTGGGGGGACCCCAGAGTCCTCTGTTTAAACAGAAAGCCCCTAATGCTGGGGAAGAGCCTCCCAACACAGGGCAGGTCATTAGCCCATGACTGTGGATTAATTTTTCCAAAGAAAAGAGTACTGCCTTAAAATAGTCATTCTTAACAGTTGGGGGGGGGATGGGAGGGGGTACAGACTCTCATGAGATCCCAAATGAAAATAGTAACATTGTCCCCAGGAAAACCCACCTGCAGACTTACACCATACATCTGTATCTAAGGGTGGCTGTGGGTCTTCATGGTCTGGTGTCACCAGTGAGAAGCAGCTTGGAAAGCAGAGAACAAAATGCCAGGGCGCGTGGTCTCCCGGAGTTCAGCCCTTCCTTCCTTCTGAGATGAGAGTGTGGCTTTCATCACCGGGGCATGGGAACGCGCTGCCTGCAGACACAGTTCAATCCTCAGCCCAAATGCAAGGCCTGGTTGGCCCAGAGACCCCCGAGCCAACGCCCACCTCCCTGCAGCTTACCCCAAGAGGAGCTCTCTCTCCCTCTCTGCTACCCTGTTGCAAGGGCAAATGCCCCAAGGAAAAGACACTGGCCAAGGGTAGCCCGAATACCAGTGCCGAGTGTTACCTGATTTTACAAGTGTTAGGACCATACAACTGACTGATTACAGGGAGAATAGACATCTGCCTAATTCCAGTTGTTTTGGGGCCCTGCGAACAATGTGGTAACAGACATCTTTGTCCACATGAGAGACCACGTAAGGCTTCATTTCTGTGTGATATATTCCCAGGAATGGGATCGCTCAGTCAAGGTTCATATGAATTTTTAATTTTCACAGATGTTGGCAGATTGCTTTCCTGGAAGGTTGTAACAACTCACACTTGCACCCATGCTGTAGGAGCCTTTTTTCCCCCTACATTCCCTCTTGCAACAGTTATCCCTCTTAAATTTTTCTGGGCTTTGGGGGAAAGAGTGATATATCGTCGTAGCTTTAACTTGCATATTCTTGACTGCTAGTGAATTTCCATGTAGTTTTTGCCCCTTTGGATTTGCTGCTGTATATGCTGCCTCTTCATGCAAGTGGCTCTGTTTCTACCTTGTTTGTTGTTTGTTCTTATCAAATTTTAAAACACTGTGTATAAATTGTATATATGTTGACCTTCACCTCTGCCACAGATTTTTTTCCCAATACTACTATGTGTATGATTACTTTGTTCATGAGAGCATTTTTGCCATATATGCTTAAATTTCTTTTAAATGTTTATTTATTTTTGAGAGAGAGAGAGTGAGAGCAGGGGAGGAGCAGAGAGAGAAAAACAAAGAATCCAAAGCAGGCTCCAGGCTCTGAGCTGTCAGCACAGAGCACGACCCAGGGCTTGAACCTATAAACTGTGAGATCGTGACCTGAGCCGAAGTCGGACGCTTAACCAACTGAGCCACCCAGGCGCCCCTGTCATATACATTTTAAAGTCTTAAATACACAAATATGTCTGTCTACCTTTCCTTTGATAGCATCCAGGTTCGGAAAGTTTCTCCCATCCTTTGATTATACACACAGTTTATCTTGCAAAGTTTTCATTTTATCTTTTTTAATCCGGTCTGTAATCCACTGGATTTGCTTGTATGTCCTAAAATTCACTTGTGTTTCCTTCTGAATGTATGGTCAGTGTGAGACATCATTCCCTGGACAATGAAGTTTCCCACCACACTGTGCCCCCATTTTCTCATGCTAAGTGGGCCCTGCATGCCCTACCCTTGTGCCCTGATCTATTTCTGCAGTCCTCACCAGTACCAGATTGACGTGGCTGCAAGGGCTTTGTGAGATATTCTGATTATCAGGTAGCAGGAGTCATTCTTCTTCCATATCTTCCATGTATCTGGCGGATGGCCTCCTTCCAGATCTGTACCCATCTTGTCTATATGGAGTGTGAAGCCTGATGTGGGCCTTGATCCTGAGGCCTTGGGATCATGACCTGAGCTGAAATCAAGAGTCAGACACTCAGCCAACTCAGCCACCCAGGTGCCGCTCAATTAGAGTTTTCTAAAGATCTTCGTACAGACCTGGCTTATTATATTTATTTTTAAATACTCTAGAGTTTTTATCATTACACGAATGAAATACCTCTCCCTGTTTCTATATGTTTATTATTGGAAGTGACAAAAATCTATTGATTCTTGCCCTTTTATCTTGTAACCATTCCATCTCTGTTGTTCTCTTCACTGGAAACATTTATGACTGGGTAAAAATTTTTTTAAAAACCCCAACATGAAAGCCTCTGCCTTTTAGTGGGAAAATACAGCCATTCACATTTAGTGTAAGTACTGATAGACTTTATCTGTTCTTTACAATTTATTTTACATTTATTATTTGTTTCACTCTGTGTCATTTTTCTGTCTTCCCATTTTGGGGTCACATGATCAACAAGCTATTATTCATTTTATTTTCTCCTTTTGTTAATCTGGAAACTCTCTTGGCTTTTTACATTCCATTACTGCCTACTTCCCCTTTACCTGCTGTTCTTATCAGGTGTATATTTTGTTAAAAATATTTGGAGCAGATACGACACCTGGGTGGCTCAGTTAGTTAAGCTTCCAACTTAGGCTCAGGTCATGATCCCATGTTTTGTGGGTTTGAGCCCTGCGCCAGGCTCTGTGCAGACAGCTCAGAGCCTAAAACCTGCTTCAGATTCTGTGTCTTCCTCTTTCTTTGCCCCTCCCCTGCTCAAGCTCTGTTTCTCTTTCTCTCAAAAATAAATAAACATTAAAAAGTTTTAAGAGCAATATTTGGAGCAGAGATGTTAGCTATACTTTTTCCCGCCAAAGATGTACTGCATCCCCACCAAGATGCTCTATGTCACCCACACTTCCTCCTCACCCAGGAAGATGCTTTTTCATGTTGGCGTTTCCTCTTCCTCTTTGTACCTCCTCCTTCTACCTCAGATAAGATGGTGAGGATGCTTCTACTTTCTCCCCTGAGCTCACCACTCCCCCAACTCTGAGGTATCACTGAGAAGGTTTAACATACTTTCAGTTTTGAACCATGTGGGATAGCAAGTCCTTTCTATTTCAAGCCTTTATTGAACAAACATATTACACAGCCCTAGATAGTTTAACATTATTCATTTATATTTATAAATGAATACATTTTTATGTACACACACATATTTATGTACACACACATATCTATATATCATGTATTTTGTTACACAGCACTGTTCACCATTGCTTCCCACCTCTTCGTCTCCCCCAACTCGAAGTCTCTCTTTAAGTTTCTTCATTTACTGTAAGCATCATTATTAAGCCATTTTTTCAGACAGATCATGGGGGTGTATACTTCTGACACCCTCGGTGGAATCGAGAATTTGGTGTCTTGGATCTGTTGGCCCAACTCTCTGTAGATTTTCACCACCTTCAGTCTTCTAGGTGAGGTAGAAGAAAAGTCCCACATCAGTTGGATTCTTTCTCCTTTGGAGGTAATTTGTTATTTCTACCAGGAAGTTTGTACGAACTTCTCTCCATCTTTAGAGTTTGAAGATTGCAGCAGGATGGGCCTAAGTCTGTGTCTTTTCTTATTCATCTAGTCTGAAACTTGGCAAACCCTTTCAATCCACAGCCTATGTTTTTCTTTGGCTCATAAAAGTTGTCTTCTATTCGTCCGTTGATGATCTTTCCTCCAACTACCCCCTTTTCCTGAAAGTGCTGCTGCTCCCCTGTTAACTTCCTGCATCTCCTTCTAGTCTCCCTTCTTTTCCCTCACAATTCCAAGTCTCTATAATTTGGTTCTCAGATTTCCGTTATCTTATACGCTCACCTCTCTGGGCTGCTAACTTGGGTCTCACCCATGACCAACATCTCCTGCTTGTTTCTGTTTTGCTTTTTTTTTTTTTTTTTTTAGCTCAGAGATAACATATCTCAGTCCCAGAGAGTGTTATTCACCCCATTACCTGAATCACTTTATTTACTCGTTTGTTTTAAAATTCAGGTTGTCATCTGTCTCCACCAGAGACAAGTACGCTACGTATTCTGACTTACCTCCCTCTCTCTGGCTCCAAAGCCCAAAGATTGGTCATTGTCACTTCTTGTGGGCTCCAGTTTAACTTGATTATTAATGTGCCCCATACAACAGAAGTTTTGCAGGTAAGAAGGTAGAGCTGGTGGCAGACCAATGGGCAGCACCCTGCTAAGGCTTCCCGCTGGGGGAGTCACCCAGCCCCCCAGTCTTCCTGGGCTACCTGGGCATCAAAGGGAGGGGGAAAACAGCCCATTGTTTCATCAATTCTTCAGCACTTAATGGCCCAACATGCAGGCAAATATTAGCTTTTCCTTTACCCTCCCAAAATCGTCAGGTGTCTAGGTCCAAGTTCTTACCACTGGGCATCTTGAAATGTCCGGTCCTTACCCTGGAATGCTCAGGAGGTAGGTGGTCTTTGGGTCTTTGCTCAGTCCCATAACGGATAATACTTGTAACTGCCACACAGCCCAGGGGCCCACCAGAACTCAGCTGTCCCTGGACCCCACAGTTGTGGCCAATAGAACAGAGAAGGGAGACAAGGACCTGTTCAGGTCACATGTTTCCAGATTCTCCCTCCTTATCATCACTTGTATTAGATATTAGAAGGAGAGGGGATGGCCCAGGAAGGTGAGCAGAAAGGAGAGCATTGTGAAATGTATGAAGATGTGAAGGAACTTGGGACTGATATTTATTGAACATCTACCCTATGCTTAGAGGCAGCATCAATGCTTTTGTATATTATGTCATTTTATCTTCCCATCAACCTTGAATTAGATACAGTTATCTCCAATTAGTGCCAGCTGCTATAACAAAACACTACTGACTGAGTGGCTTAAATAAGAGACATCTGGTTCACACATTCTACATGCTGGGAAGTCCAAGGTCAAGGTGCCAGCTGATGCGTTCCTGGTGAGCATCCTCTTCATGATCTGCAGGTGCTTGTCTTCTCTCTGTGTCCTCCCATAACAGGGAAAAGGAGCTCTGGTGTCCCTTCCTCTCCTTCTGAGGGCGTTAATCAAATCCCCATGATGTCATCTAAGCCTGATTACCTCCCAACAGCCCCACCTCTAAATACCATCACATTTAAGGGCAGGGTTTCACAAATTTGGTGGGGGTGGAGGAGGCACAAACATCAAGTTCACAACCTCAATCACAGATGAGAAAAGAGTTCTAGAGGAGAGACTCAAGGAGGTGAAATATTTTTCTCAAAGTCCAACAGCCAGAGTGGCAAGGATGAGATCTCCCTTATTCCAAAGGTCATAATCTTTGTGCTACACCATGCTGAACACAGGTATTCTTTTCAAATTTTTTCTTAGGAAAAAACCCACAACAATCACTCTGTCCAAGAGCGTCTGGTTATTTTATGAGGCTTTATAGCATTCACTTCTCCCCGTGGTGGCACTACTCATAATGTACATGCTGTTCCTGAGCAGGGGAGGAATTCATTTTCTTCCTCTAGGATCTGTCTGAACTAAGAATAGGCCAGGGACGATCAGCGTGTGACACTCAGAGCCAGGCACACCAGCCTGGGGAAGCATCACCCTCCAGGATGAGACTGGAGAGGTGAGGCAGGGAGTGGCCCATGTTCTCTCTGCAGAGGCAGGGCTGCGGATCTCAGAGACATTAGGCAGGCACATGCACACACGTACACACGTGCATGCATTTGCACACACAGGCATGCACATACAAGGCACACACTCACACGTACACGTGCGTGCACATGCATACACACAAAATGTGCATGCATCCATGTGCACAAATGCGTGCCTATACTTACACATATGTATATGCACACACGTGTGCATACAATGTACACACCACACCCACACATATGGTGCACGGTTTAAATACCTTTTCCAATTTGAATGTATGCTGGACTCATGAAACACCTTTAACACGACAGTGCAAGATGGCAACGTCCCAGTGAATGCTTTTGTATTTTAAAAAAACTAGTCTTTTTTCCCCCTCCTAATTTGTATAAATTGCACAAGCAGCTTTACCTTAGCAATAAAGGAAATGAGAAAGAAAGGGAAAGACTCAGTCAGAACCCCTCCAGTCCAGCCCGACACTTCGTCTTTGTTCCCCCACACTCCCTTCACGCCTTATTCAGATGAATATTTTTACAAAGCTCCAATCCCCTTTCACTTCATCTTTTCCTGTGTTGCAGATTATTTTCAGAGTTATGGTTGTTATCAGCCAGGGTTTATTCCATTGAGTGGAATTTCCTCATTTACTTTGTGGCGTAAATATCCCTACTGAGTTTTCTTTTTAGTTGTTTGTACATTTTTGCCACCATAAATAACAGCACAGAGCACATTTTCATGAAGACGGGGTTCTGTTATTTGGGGACTATTTCCTCAGGGTGGATGGCTGGGTTGCTGAGTGCATGGAAGGGAGAGGCTGAGCTAAACCTGGAAAATATTCGTGGGGCCCTCAGGGAAACCCAAAGATAGTGCTCGCTGCTCGTAGGAAAGTGGAAGGCGAGAGGAAGGCTGAGCTGGGAGGGTCTAGGCAGCCCCACCTTCCCTCAGTCAGGGCCTGGGTTAGCTTTCTGCAAACAATTTCATTTCATTTATTTTTTTAAACGATTTTAATTATTTTTGAAAGAGAGACAGAGCACCAGTGGGGGAGGGGCACAGAGAGAGGGAGACAGAATCCCAAGCAGGCTCCAGGCTCTGAGCTGTCAGCACAGAGCCTGACGCAGGGCTCGAACTCATGAACTGGGAGATCATGACCATGAACTGAACTCGGACGCTTAACCAACTGAGCCATCTATGCGCCCCAACGATTTCATTTCTATGAAGAGTGGCACTGCTGAACACATATTTGAACACCAGAGGTCAAAAATATTCCTAAAATCTTCCTCTCCAGCGCCATTTGTTCAGGGATGCATGTTTTCATTCATTTATTTGCCCATGAATGGGTATCTTCATCTATGTAAGCATTCCTTCAGCACCTTTGGAAGATCCGTTATGTGCTAGGCTAGACAGAAAAGGTAAAACCATGAGTATCAAGCCACTGCTCTACAGTCCCATAATTCAGGGGGAGAGAGAGAGACACCCAAATACCGATCATGGTATGGAAAGTTCTGGACTCACCAGGACATCATCTCAGTTAATTCTCACAAGAGCCTTCCAGACCATTTCCTGTAATAGCTCCATTTTATAGATGGGCAGACTGAGGCCTTAGTAACAAGCTAAATAAAGATCACACAGCGATTAAGCGCCATGTGGGACTCAAACCCACTGTCTCTGCCCAGAGTGTAAGCTCTCCACAGAGCGGCCCTCCTTCTCTTAGAGAGAGAGCTGGTCAAACCACATGACAACTACTATTCAATATAAACCATGGCTTGGGAGATACTCAAGAAGAAGGGGTTGGGTTGAAGAGGCCCAGAGAGGGTAAGTGCCTCCTCAAAATTGCGCAGCAAAGGCAGGAGAGAGCAGGGGCTGGACCTCAGCTTCCTTGACTCCCAGTCCAGTGCTCCAGGCTCATCAGCAAAGGACGGGTGCCCCAGATCTTTGCCCTTACGTGGGATCGGAAAGGACTGTGAGGCTTCCTGAGACATGGTGTGCTGTTCGGGGCAAGGACAGCAGAGACGACAATGAGGGGAAATTTCTTTGACAAGGGACACTGGAAATGCGGGATTTTGAGCACAGCAAATCCTCTCGGGTTCCTTGAGAAACTAGGTCAGCTCGCGATGCTGAACGCCCTCTCTGACTGGAGTTTTCTACCTGGAACAGCATTTCACGCACCACAGGCGTCATTATTGCCCCCCAGGGGACTGAACGGTCTGACAATGCTTCCCAAAGTTAATGACCAAAATTATGCAAAATCTCAAGGAAATGAGAATCAGGGAAAATGTCCCTCACTCTGCACTACCCTCCTTCCCTCTGGGGCTGAAGTTCTGAGACATGAAAACCAATCCTCTTTAACCCAAACCCCATTGCTTCTACACATAATGAAAGGGCTGTACTTGAAAGGAGATGAAAGACGGCAGTGCCGGGCTCAGCCTTCTCACTACTATAGAGCTCAGGAGGAGTTTTCTGGGGGCAGGAAAGGGCCTCTGTGGGCCGGGATATGTGGGATCTCGCTGCCAACTCAAAGTGTGACCTTGGGCATGTCATTTCCCTTTGCTGCTTAGCTGCTTAGTCTCTCACGCATCACTTGAAGGCATTAGACCAGTCAGGTTTTGCTGAAGAAACAAAACCAATAAGATTATATATATGTGTGTGTGTGTGTGTGTGCACGCGCGTGTGTATGTGTGAGTGGGTGTGTGTGTGTATGTATTTATATTTAATATATGTATTTCCTTATGTATAACCTTTTTATCTACATAGAGATATTATATATCCATCTATATATATATT
This sequence comes from Hyaena hyaena, assembly GCF_003009895.1. Lineage (NCBI taxonomy): Eukaryota > Metazoa > Chordata > Mammalia > Carnivora > Hyaenidae > Hyaena > Hyaena hyaena. Next base: position 445,095 of record NW_024081687.1, on the reverse strand, counting down.
TTTAATTTTTTTAAATGTTTTTTTATTTCTAGAAGAGAGAGAGAGACAACGTGAGCAGGGGAGGGTCAGAGAGAGAGGGAGTCACAGACTGAAACAGGCTCCAGGCTCTGAACTGGCAGTCAGCACAGAGCCCGACGCGGGGCTCAAACCCACGAACCGCGAGATCATGACCTAAGCAAAAGTCGGACGCTTAACCGACTAAGCCACCCAGGCGCCCCTCCATCTATATTTTTATATATCTAGAAGTGCTTACCCATATATACATCCACACATATATCCATGGGTCTAATGTCCTTATACATCTATCTGTACAGATACAGATGTATAAGGAGACTTGTTTTAAGGAACTGGCTTACATGGGTGTGGACATTGAAATCTGTAGGGCAGGTCAGTAGGCTAGAGACTCAGGCAGGAGTGGGTGCTGCAGTGAGAGCAGAATTTCTTCTTTAGGGAACTTCAGTTTTTACTCTGAAGGCTTTTGACTGGATGATGAAGATGAAGAGGGTGGGATGATGATGATGATGATGGTGATAATGATTGTGACGATGATGGTGATGGCGATGTCATGATGATGATGGTGGTGATGATGGTGGTGATGGTGGTGGTGATGGTGCTGATGGTGCTGGTGATGGTGCTGATGGTGGTAATGATAGCGACGATGATGGTGATGATGATGATGATGGTTGGTGGTGGTAATAATGATTGTGATGATGATGGTGGTGTTGATGATGATGATGGTGATGGTGCTGCTGATGGTGATGATGACGGTGGTGATGATAGTGACGATGATGGTGATGATGATGATAATGATGGTGATGAAGAGTGTAGGAGGAAGACAGTGACGGAATGAAGATGGCATGATGAAGGCAGGACATGCCCATTGGTGCAGCTCTAACAGCATCCAGTTAGGAGAGAGGGAAAGATATGCAGTGACAAGGACATACACTTGATGCCATCAGATCTGAGTTCTCATCCCACTTCCATTACATTGACCTACCTGAGCCTTGTTTGTCCAGGAGACTTAGATAATATGTATCCCAAGAACCAAGAGATGGTCAAATTCTGCCTCTGACTGGCTATCACTTCCCATTAAGTCCTCGGGAAAATTCAGGCTCAGAAAACAGGCAACAAAGATGCCTTTATGACCATCTGAGGCCCATGGACAAGGCTAGTAAGCCCATTTGCACCCAGGGAGCTCCTTTCTGGAGCCAAGCTGGCTTGACTGGCCTTTGAGCAGAGGTGGGTTGAAAGACCCGCTCGGCTCCCACACCCCACAGGCTGATTGCTGGTGTCTGGGCTCTCTGCTCTGCTCCCCTGACCTGCCCCCAGCCCCCTGAAAGAGGTCACCCCCCACTCCTTCTCTGATTCCTTCAGCCTCTCAGCTTCCAAAGACACTGCCCAGAGCCATTGGGGCTGCTGTCCTTTCCATTGCACTGCCCATCTGTTTCTCCTGCACATACACTTCAATTATCTTAGTCACAGTGAGCTTAAGACTTTGAATTCTGCTTTCCCGTCCAATACCATGTCCACTGAATATCATCAGTTGTATTTAGTTGCTGCTTGTTATTTTTAATACCCACGAAGGCCCAGCAAGTGGGCCGCGAGATTATCTGTCACACACTCATTGCATGTCAGAGTTGGGCTCTGTGCTAGGTCTGTCTTGGCTTTCAAAGAGATTGCAGCCTGGCTTCATGACTTCATGCTCATGCTCACTCAAATATCCCATCACCGGATGTTTGGTTTCGTTTAGATTTCCCCTTTTTAAATGATTCCAGAAATAGTATCTTTGGACATAAAGCTTTTCCCAAAGTTTGGATCATTCATGTCTTTGACCATTTATGGAACACACCTACACAGTCGGGGGGTCTGTTTCAGCTTGGCAGTAACATCATCATCTCCTACCTTCTCTCCTGCATTGCAGAAGAAATGCACAAAACCAAGTTTCCCAGCATCCTCTTTTAATATGGCTCCAATTTCGTTTTTGCAAATGAGAGACCCTCCACTGACAAACGGAAGGGAAAAGGGAAGGAGCCATTATTACTTAAGTGAAGCTGGGGGCAGGCAGCTGGGATTATCAGCATCAAATGCCCTTCACCTCGGTGTCCACTGGAGTCAGCCTGATCCCGTGCTGTGAGCAGCAAGGTCAGTGATGGGGCCTTCCCTATAACACCTACACCTTTGTATTATCTCAGATGGGCATGACAGTGTCCACTCTTCAGGGATGATATACACAATCCTGGCTGCTGACGGACAGCTCACAGCTACACCTCTCACTGGGAGCTACCTTCTGAGTGGGGTCAGGCCACATACAAGGTTATATCCTCTCTAAGGGTGTAGTCAGTGACTGGCTGATGGCTGGATACAAAGGCAGAGCTTTCTTGTTCCAGGTTGGGACAACAATGAAGAGCCATCCCAGCTCCAGAACTCTCCATTCTATTGGCTGAGGTCTCTAGGCAGCCCATTGCAGGTCAGGTTCTCCCTCCAACCCAATGCTCCCTTCCTTGTTTCCTTGCAGGTGTATCTCCCAAGAATACTCTCCATTAATTTCCACCCACAAATCCTCAGGGCCTGTTTCTGGGGTCTTTCCTGCCCAAACCCTTCCACAGAAGCCAAGCAAATTGAGGGCTGAGTTGCTGTGGTCACTGGCACTTAATTACTCCAACTGTAACAGAAATTGGGACTAGAAGTGGAATTCTTCCAGAGCAACAAACCTGAAATATGTGATACTTCCTTAGTGATAGAGGGATAGGCATTGATGAAAATTAAGATGGGATGGAAATATGTCAATTCAGCTTATTATAAAATAGCACAACATATGGGGAAACGGTTGCTTGCAGTTATTTGAGAGGCAGACCACGGGCTTACTGAACTGGCAGGTTCCACCGCGGAGGTTGGAGAAATATCATTAGTGGTGTGTGCTCACTGCTATTGGCTGGATTTGATAAAATAATATAAGAAGAGATGAACTCAGACAGAAAAAAGGGGAGGGGGAAAGCCATGGGGCTTTCCATGGGTGGAAAAAAAAGTGCCAACTCTTTTTAGATCCAAAAAGGGAAGAAATGGAATCAAAAGAGGCTTTAAGGTACAAAGTCCAGGAAAAACTTCCCAGGGAAGATCAAATCTGCAGCAAAGATCAGAGGAAGGGTGTAGATTGCCAACCCACCGCTCTAGATAACCTCAGTGGGGCCTCCATTAAGTAGGGGGCGCCATGGGGCAAGGGAGCAGAGAAAGAATCAGACTTGGAACTAATTTCAGAACAGTGTTTAGGTGCATGGGCCCAGCTGGAAGCTAATATATCAGAAATGTACTGTTTGTGAGGTCATATCACCAAAGGAACCACATATCCAGGCCGAGCAAGTCTTTTACCGTTCAGGCTTTAAGGCAATCCTTGTGCCAAACTTCTAGAATACCAAGTGAGACAGAGAGACAAGCAGTTCCCCAGAGACGGATTATTCCTCAGTGACCAACTTCCATGCTTCCAACAAAGTTCATTCAGTGTAACACAAAACAAAACCAAAACCAAAAAATACCCAGAGGGTGGAATCAAGGTAATGGAGAAAAATGAACAAGGAACATCTCCCAGAGACTGATGACAGGGCCTCACCATGGACCATCCCGGCCTATAGGGTAGGGTTCTGACAGTGTCTGCCCAGTGGGATTTCAGAACCATAATGGACAGACCACTGTGTCTCTCCCAGCCCTCCTCTCTCCCAATGGGAGTGCGTATTGAGGTCATATCAGTATATATTGAGGATGGGGTTAAACAAGTGACTTTTTTTGTTGTTGTTGTTCAGAGGTCTTTGGACCAAGAGGAGCCATGTAAATGGGATGGGAAGATACTTGAACATCATTTGGAAATCCTGAGTTTGAAACTGCGTGTAGCAACTGGAAGAGATTTTGGAGGAGGGGGTAAGTGAGTTGTGGGGGTCTGGTGGAGGAGAGGAAAAGAGCTCAAAGGGACATTTGGAGCCCAGAGGGCATACTTGGTAGAGCTAGTACTCACCCAATATTCTACCAGCTATCCTTGCAGTTAGGTTGGGGCTATGTGACTAGTTTTGACCAATAGCCTATGAGTGACATCACATGTATCTTTCTCTCTCTCTCTTGCAGAATATTCACCAAGTGACACAGCTCCAGGGTGTAGAAGGGCCTCCTGAGCACGTTGAACTTTACACAAAGTTCCTTGAATTTTATATTTTAATGCATGAAGTCACAGAAAATTGAGGACTTGCTTCTGCGGCATAGCCTAGCCTGTCTGGACTAACATTCCTACTATGTGCTCCTACTATGTGCTACTTTCCTCCAGTTACTGAGTACAAACAGACGTTGGATTACAAGGTAACATAGTTAGGTTGTTACAAAGACTCCAAAATCTTACAGCATTCTAATGCTGCTGGCCTCCGGACTTCTGGAGCCTCTTTGAGTCAGATTCATTTTTCTGCTCTTATTTCTGAGGTGGGAGGGAGGGGCTGGAGGACTCACTGATGCCCTCCCTCCTCTTTCCGACTCCAGCCCTTCAGTAATCTCTGCGGCCCAGACTTTCCTGTGAAGTCTTTCACTGCTCACCCCACTAGGAAAAAGTGATGGATATCCAGCAAATGATCTTCACTGTTTCTGAACCCAATCAGCCTGGCAACAGCTCACTCCTTGGGTTCCCAGCTCCAACCAGAGCCAGCTTGGCTTGGAACGTTTCTTTCCACTGTAATATCTTTGTCCACTGCACCTAGGCCAGAAGAGTCTATCCTTTCTGAGACACGGAGCTCTTTGAGGAGCATCTGTTCCCTGCTCCAAGGATGCCTTTACCCAACATTAAGAAGTATAAGATTTAGAGCCTAAAGCATGACAGCCCAATGGTACATCTCCTTCCCAGCTCTGGCATTTAGGAGTGTGGAAGGCATAGGGAAGTTTGATATAAGTTCAACTCCAAAGAGCATTCAGGTCAGGATCCAGTCTCTGCACCTGCTGTATCTGAGTTAAAAATCTTCATTCATTTCTGTGAAAGGCAGTTTTCCCCTGAAGCCCGCCATCAGCTGGCAGGCAAACAACACTTGCTCACTCTTCCCCAAGTAAATCCTGACTTTTGAAAATACAAAATTGTCTAAATTATCCTGTAGTTCTTAACTTGCCTTCAGTTGTAAGATGTTCATCAGTCCCCTAAAGCCTGAACATGGGCCTCTTAGGGATTTGAATATCTTACCTAGAGGAGGAAAACATTGCATTTTAGGCTCTTTGATAAATGTATAAGAGGTCCTCAAAAGACATTCCCAATGACACCAACTTTGACAATCTTCATTATTAAACATGACTCTCAGGGCGCCTGGGTGGTTCAGTTGGTTGAGTGTCTGACTCTTGCTTTTGGCTCAGGCCATGATCCTATGTTGGGCTCCAGGCTGGTGGCTCAGAGTCTGCTTGGGATTCTCTCTCTCTCCCTATCTCGCTCTGCCTCTGCCCCACTCACATGCACACGTGTGATCTCTCTCTCTCTAAGAAATAAATGAACTTTATATAAAAAAAGAACATGATTTTGAATCCATAAAAAGATTCAGAGTCATAGTGTTCCAGCAATAGAGAAGCCATTACAGATCAACTAGCAATGGGCCATGGGAGTGTCCTAAGGAGTCACGGGGATCCCAAAGCCATTATAGGGGTACTTCCTAGACTGGATGCCTCATCCTCTAACTACTTCAAACAACTGAATCACTTTGATCTATTTTATATTATGGAGAGTCACATAAAATTCTTGAGAGGCAAGGGTAAAAGCACAGTTTAACTGCTAAAACAGTTAAAGTCTCATCCAAACAGCCTTCAATTTACTGATGGAGAAACTGAGGCCCAGACTGGCCTGTAGGATAGAGTAGGTCTTACATCACATCCCTGTACTTTCGCTGCACTTCCTCCTCTGTCTGGAACAGCCTTCCGGAAATGTGCTTCCATGCCTCCCTATGCCCCAAGCTTACCTGATGCATACCGGTTCATTTTTCCTGGATCTTGGATAGAATAGACCGTCTCTTCCTGAGTGAACCTACAGAGCCCTCTCTACCTGCCTCTCGAAGGTTCTAGTGACACTTCCAATCTGTCTTCCCTTCTCAGTTGTGAGCTTTCTGAGCCCAAGATCTAAGTTTCATGGTCTCTGTATCCCTCCCATCAGAATATCTCATTTTGAATTATTTATCTGTTTTGACTTGCATGACTTTGGCTTTAGGAGGAGGACCCCTTGTACATTGGAGGTTCCTGGTACACTGAGAAACCATGTGAAGTGGGGAGATGGGGCTATAATGATCCTCAAGACTGGGCAACCAACCACCCCTTGGTAAGTCTCCTGCTGTCAGGACTAGGGTCTTGTCCTTAAAGGGGCCTAAGCACCACATTTCTAAATTATATATACATCAAAGGATAAATCTCAAGAGAAATTTTTAAATATTTTGAATTAATGAAAATGAAAACAACATGTCAAATTTATGGGATGCATCAAAAGCAGTGCTTGGAGGGAAATTTATAGTGTTGAATTCAGAAGAAAGATCGTGGCACCTGGGTGGATCAGTTGGTTAAGTGGCCAGTTCTTGATTTCAGCTCAGGTCATGATCTCACAGTTGATGGGTTTGAGCCTCTCATTGGGCTCTGCACTGTCTGCATGGAGCCCACTTAGGATTCTCTCTGTCTCACTGTCTCTTCCCTTACCCACTTGCTTTCTATCTCTCAAAAATAGATAAATAAACATTTAAAAAGAAAAGAAGGAAGATCTAAAATCAATATTCTAATTTTCTATTGTAGAAAACTAGGCAAAGTAGAGCAAAATAAATCCAGAGTAACCAGAAGAAAAGAAATAATAGGGATTAGAGCAGAAATCAATGAAATTGAAAAATAGAGAAAAGAAATGAAACCAAAAACTGGATTTTTGGAAAGATCAATAAAACTGATAAGCCTCCAGCCAGGTTAATTAGGAAAAACAGAGTGAAAACACAAAAATTATTAATATCAGATATAAAAGAGGAGCCATTGCTACAGATCCCATGGACGTTAAAAGGATAACAAAGAAATGCTATGAATAACTCTATTCTCACAAATCTGCTAACCTAGATCAGATGGGCCAATTATTTGAAATACATAATCTGTTGAAACCCACACAAGATGAAATAGATAATCTAAATAGTCCTATATCTGTTAAAGAAATTGAATCAGTAATTAATACCATTTCAAAACAGAAAGCACCAGGCCCAAATGGGGCCACTGGTGAATTCTACCAAACATTTAAGAATGAAATTATACCAATCTCCTACAATTTCTTTCAGAGAATGGAAGCAGAGGGAATACCCTCTAATTCATTCTATGAGGCCAGCATTTACAATAATACCCAAGCCAAAGACATTACAAGAAGAGAAAACTACAGACCAATACTTCTCATTGACATAGATGCAAAAATCCTCAACAAAAATGTTAGCAAATTATATCTAACAATATATCAAAAGGAGTATGCACCACAACCAGGTAGGATTCGCCCCAGGTATGCAAGACTGGTTCAATATTTGAAAGTAAGGGAGCCCAGGAAGAAAGTTAGACAAAGAAAGTGAGGGTGACGGCATCACACAGGAACCTCAACAATCAGAGGAAAGCTACCAGGAATGGAACAATGGCTTCCAGGTGGGCTGTTACCACCCTGCACCTGTCGGTTGGAACCTTGAGTATATTTCAATAAGTGAATCAATTCCCCCAAAGACTCTTTCTAAGACCCATATGAGAACAGGGCCTGAATGCTGAGCAATGGCAACTTCCTGCTTGGAGGATCCAATATTTCTCCTTCATGTTCTGCACAGAGGAGGCTCTTCACAGGGACTTCACATAGCAGCAGCCAGTGCTCACTGAGCATCCAATCTGCCAGGCACTTCACGGACATATGTCCAATCATCTTAACAGCATTATGGTTGAAGCTTCCACCTCCATTCACGCAGGAAGAATCCGAAGCTCAGAGAGGTCAATGACTGGCCCAAGATCCGCAGCAAATAGCAGAGCTGGGATTGGAACCCGGGCTTGTTGGATTTCAAAGCTTACACTGTTTCTACCTCTGGTTTAGCTGTGAACCTGCTGCTTTGTCCCTTCCCTGTTAGAAGTCAACTCTGCATCATTTCAATTTCACTCAGCCATCGCTGCTCCACTGCCTAGCACGTACCCAGCACCGTGCTAGCCCTTGAGAGTCTGGGATAACAAAGAAGTGTGCGATACAAGCAAGATGGTCAGCTTCCTGAAACTTGCACCATTTAAATCGCAGGGCTGATCTCTGTTGAATGGAAGAGAAAGGCCCAGATGGTCAATGTCCCCCTTCCCATTTCAGCATCCCACACTCCCTGTTTTGCAACCTTGTCAATGTGTTCTCTGATTGACAAGCCGCAGTATATTCAAGGCGGCTTGCAAGGTTCTCCGCTATTCTCCAGTATGGCTCTCAATCCTCCTCATCAAAGCTGGCCAATTGACCGACTGCACACTGTGCTCTTTCTTCCCAGAAGCTCTGGAGACAACGACTAACTCATCCATTCATTCATCCAGCAGACACAGTCCATTCAGGGTGCCGGGCTCCCTTGAGTAGACCCTGGGGTTACCATGATATGTCATAGAGTGGTGTTGCCTGCACAGCATGCAGGCTGGAAACTGGGAGGTGGACACACAAAAGCACTAAAGTCTGACAGGTGAGGCGACGGGAGTCCGGACACGGCACATGGTTACAAGGGAAGGGAGACTCTATGCATTCTGAGGGTTAATGATTCCAGAGGGGCTTCAGGGAAGAGGCGACAGCTCAAAATAAACACGAAGCCTGAGCAGCTAATCTTGGGTTTCCAGAAGAAGAAATGCGCCCTGGAGTTGGTATGGGAAACATTCAGGAGAAGAAACTAGCATGAGCAAGATCACAGCTGTATGAATCATTCAGGCGCATTCTCCAAAGTCCAGCAGCAGGGGATGGCCGGGCTCCAGCGTGCAGGATGTGTGTGTTGCTGGAAGAAGGCATGCGGAGGTGTACTAGGCAGAGGCCCGATTCTGCAGGGCTGCTGAGCTGAGCCAGGGAGAGGCTGGACTTTAACCTGTGGGCAGTGGTCTCATACTTTTGAGCATCAGGATCTCCACGGGGTCAGTTACGACCCTGGTGAGGCAGGATGGGTAGGAGGGTGGGAGTCTGCATGTTTGACAGGCAGCTGTGAGCCCTGTGCATGTGGTCCTGGGAGGCTTCCTTACCCTGAGAGAGGCAGAGCCCGTGGACAACACCCTGAGTGAACCCCACCCTGGCTAATGAAGACAAGAGCCAGTGGCACCACAGAGATTCCGTGTACCTGGTGGCATTCACACCACCATCTCGTAAATTCAAGATTCACAGCCTCTGAGCAAACAAGAGCCCGGCTCATGCTAGGCCTTTATTCACAGATGAAGCTCAGAGAGAGTACAGCCTGGGTCTGCCCGTGGCGGAGCTGGGATTCGAAGCCACATTCACTCCCTGCTTACACTGCCATGGTCATGGCCACATCTCCACAAAACTGTGATCACAGAAAAATCACCTCTGGCTCTCGGCTGACTTGGAGGAGAGCTGGTCCCCTGCTATTCTTCCTACAGAGCATAGTGACCGAATAAAGCCCTCTCGGGAGTCAGGGGGATGAATCTGTGGTGACATCAATGTAGGCGCTGTGACAAGAGAGAGCTGGGGGCAGGTGAGGTCTTCCTCCCAAACCTGGAACCATCACACAACAGTTCCTGGTGTCACTGCGGAGGAATTGTCATCAAAGAATGTCGTTAGGTACTTTGCATTCTATCAGGTCAAGTGCAATAGCTTATTTAAAGGCACTCTGGGGTGGTGTTGATGGTCATCTTCGGCGTCTGGAAGGCTAATAGAAACGTTTCTGGAGCCACTGTCTGAGCCCTCAGCCCAGGAAATGAACTATTGAAGACAATATTCTGTGTTCGATGTTGGGGGCTGATGTTCAAACTCTTTATTCCCCAGACTTTAGGCTGTCTACATCATTGACAGCAGACAGAGAGGCCTCTTCTCCGTGGGCCTTGGCGGGAGCTGGAGGGTGTCTCTGCCGATTTCAGAGTTTATTTCCTTTAGCCTGTGGTTAGAGACCCATTTCTTATGCACCAGAGCCCCCTACTGGCTACTCATGAACCCTGCTGGCCCTGCCTAAATTGACCCAGTGGGAAAGCTCCCAGCTGAAGATGTTCAAGGTTCAGTCTTGTTATTTGTGACATCAAATCAGACGCCATTCAAAACCCATGGAGAAGAAGGTGGCTTGTTCTATAATGAGTGCTGGGGGCCAACTATCGGAGGAGATTTCATTAGATTCCGCTTCACCTATTACATTATATGAATTCTAGAGTCACATATAAAAATATGGACCACTAAAGCTAAGAGAAAATAAGGTGCACATTAATTGGATGCCTGGCGAATACAGATAGAACCAAAATAAGATTTCATAAGGCAAAAATATTAAAAGGTTTGACGAGGGGAAATATGTCCATTTCCTCATGGCAGTGGTCTTAGGTTGAAACGTCTGTTTCAGGACGGAGATGTGTGTGCAAGGGTGCATTGGAAGGGCTCGCACAGTGACAGCTATCGGGGAGCGGGTGGGAGAAGCATGGCTGGAGAACAGCAGACCTCACAGGCAATTCTAGAGCTGCACTTCTGCCTCCAGCTGTTCTGAATCAAGGCAAAGGGATCGGGCTTTTGTGACCCTGTGTGGACCAGTCATGGGCTGTGAGATGCCTCCGGAGACGCCATTTCTCAGGGAGGGACTAGGCTGTGAGCCTTCGTCAGCAGCACACACTCCTGGCAGCTGGGAAGTGAGTGCTTGTGTGCTTCAGCGGAAATCCAGAGGGCATGCCACGCCATCCACACTACGCCAGTATCTGAGTCCATTTCATCCTGTGCTTGGCAACACTGATGAGTGACATTTTCAAATCTCTGCCACTTCCATGGGTAAACATTGACTATTGTTTTCATCTATTAAGGTACCTTTTTGTTCATCTATTTACTGATTTGCCCCCAGGTTTTGTGACAGGCCTAGCCAGCTTCCTTGCTTCTTCTGCTACTAACTGACTTATCCATCAAGTGGGAATTCAGATAACAACCGATCTACAAAGGTAACTCGGGAGCAAATTAGGAGTTGAAGGCTTTTCTTCTACCATCATAATTATAAAACTTTAAATATATTCTTAAGAATGGAAAACCTTTACATCCTAGTTTATTCTTACTCTCCATTGCTACCAGCTGTATGTCAGTTGGATTCCATTCCTTTCCTTTTTCTTAAAAGCCTCAGGCAACAAATCTGATGAATGCTGCCCTGTCCACTGTAAAATAAGAATCAGGTACTTTTGACAGAAACCTATCTTCTAGCAAAAAGGCACTTAGCTCCAATTTTAGATGTTCTGAAATCTCCATATGGTTACTGAATCTTTTGTACTTCAAGAAGTACACATGTGTACTAGCCTCTTTAAAAAGCCATGTTTTTGGGAATCACCTGGGTGGCTCAGTCATTTAAGCATCTGACGTCGGCTCAGGTCATGATCTCTCGGTTTGTGGGTTCAAGCCCAAGCCCTGCATTGGGCTCTGTGCTGACAGCTCAGAGCCTGGAGCCTCCTTCAGATTGTCTCCCTCTCTCTGCCCCTCCCCTGTTCACACTCCATCTCTCTCTCTCAAAAATAAAGAAACATTTAAAAACATCTTTAAGCCCCATTTTTTTAAGGATCACTTTCTGAGAAAAAGAAATCACATTGTTAAGCCATGAGACTTTTCTCTCTTTTTTTTTTAAAGCTTATTTATTTGTTTAGAGAGAGAGAGAGAGCACGCACACTTGTGTGCATGAGCAAGCAGGGGAGGAGCAGAGAGAGAGGGAGAATCCCAAGCGATTCCAGTGTGGATCCTGATGCAGAGCTCAAGCCCATGAACCGTGAGATCATGACCTGAACCTAAATCAAGAGTCAGACATTTAACCGACTGAACCACGCAGACGCCCCATGACATTTCTTTATGAATAGGGACAAATGCCAATTTCACATGTTGGCCTAGGGAATGTGTTGGGGACAATGCTTATTGTTAAAACAGACATAGTGAGGCTGAAACTTTGAAAATTGCCTAAGTAAAAGACAACAGTTAGATAGAAACAGTGAAGCTTCCTACCTTCATATCCATTTAATTCAGCTTCACAGTTGAGCCTGTCGAATATCTACCCTCTGGAAGGCAGCAGGCTAAGCTTAAGGATCTTTGTCCATATTTTTGAATATAGTTCAAGGTGTTTCATATTCTTCTTTATTGCTCTTATCATTCCAGACCCTTCTCCAGCCACACCCAGCACAGCCCTCAGAGTGCCCCCCTGCAGGACCCTGAGATGGCTGTCTAATGCCTCCTTGCCTCCCCCTCCCCCCCCCCC